>NC_057811.1:262292265-262481093 GCF_018294505.1 Triticum aestivum
AGGTGAAGGGGACTAGGGTTAGGGTGGTTTTTTCCCGAGATTTTGGAGGGGGGAGGTATATTTATAGGTAGAGGGAGCTAGGAGACTCCAAATGGAGTGCGGTTTTCGCCCACACGATCGTGATCGAACGACCTAGAGCATGTAAGAGACTTAGAGGGGTTTTGGGCTGTTTGAAGGGGGGTTTTGCTGCAACACACAAAAGGACTTTGCGGTTACCCGGTTAACCGTTGGAGCACCAAACGACCTCCAAATGGAACGAAACTTGACAGGTGGTCTACCGGTGGTATAGCAAGGCCACTTGGCAAGCCTCGGTCTATTCTGAGAACGTTTAACACCCGCTCACGAAAAGAAACAAGAGGGACGCGCCGGTGCGCGTGGGAGTGCCGGATTGCAAAACGGGCAATGGGGAAAATGCTCGGATGCATGAGACGAACTCGTATGCAAATGCAATGCACATGATGACATGATATGGGATGCATGACATGAAAAAAATGCAAAATGAAAAACAAAACCTGTCGTGGAATTGTCACGGCAGATGCCCTCGCGCAAGGACTTAGTCGTGGCGCCATCACAGCTAGGAAGCTTAAAGGGGTTAAACGGGAGAAGGAACACGAGGGTTATACTGGTTCGGCCCCTTACGGTGAAGGTAAAAGCCTACGTCCAGGTGAGGTGGTATTGATTAGGGTTTCGATGACCAGGAGCTAAACCGTCCTGCCTCGTTATCGAGTTTGTCTTACTTCTCCCTAAACCGCCCCCGGGTCGTCCCTTTATATAGAGAGGCTGACATGCAGCGGCTCTCAGAGCCCCGGCCGGCTCATAACAGTGTCCGGCTCGGACTCTTAACTATTCTTGCCTTACACTACAAGTTTCACCCTAACGGCGGTTAACACTACAGGCCTTAAGCCATCTCCGGGTCTTAAGCCCATTATTGACCCGCCGTCTTCAAGTTTGGTGCTAGGCTTCGCGTGATGACCATTATGACGTAACCCGGCCCCTCCTGGGTGGGTGACTCTAATGGTTATATCCTCATCATTAGGCCCCAGATTGATTTGAACCGCTTCATGTCAATCTTCAATCCCTTTGATAGAAAATCTTCCGGCTTATATTCGTGCGAAGGTTTTAATCCGCCGTGACATCATCTTCTGGATTCCTGATTACCCGCCATGACGTCATCTTCCATTAAGTTCAATTTTTATTCTGTCATATCCCAACGGATCTTATCCTTAATGGCCATCCTGGAAATCGAGGCGCTTCTGTGGTGAGATAATCATGATGTGGCCCCCTCGTTTCTCACGCCCACTTATTAGCCGCACCTTATAAATAAGCCAGGCCCATGAGCCTCCATTCACCTGTCGCCTCCATAGTCTTCCTCCTCTCGCGACTGTACTGCCGCTCGAGCCCCACCGCCGCCGCCGCGGATCTCCTCGTCTTCACCAACTCAGGCCGCTGCATCAACCTGACGTGACCAAAAAAACGCGACGGATCTCTGCAGCAACTCTGCATCTGTAAGTTTTCTCCTCCCTGTTCCTCAGATCTACATTAGTGATCTTCGAGTTCGTCGGTGTTCGTCACTGTTCGTCACGAACACTTGATGGATTCCACCTTTACCACCCTTTCCTGATCTTTAGACAGTATAAACCTGCTGCGGTACTCGTTTCGCACCCGTTTCCGAATGCACATAGATCATTTCCATTGCATAGAGGCCCCGTTAGAGCCTATGAACTTCATCTGTGTCAGTTCTAGGTGTAGAAATTTTTCTTTTCAGCCGATCGTTTGATCCAAAATAATTACTGCGACCTGTGAAACTTGTTTGCGCCATACTTAGTCAAAAATTGCATCTGTTTAGCTATGGCGGCTCATATCTCCGGCTTAAAAGAGGCCACGCGCCGTAATCTTTCCGGCTCACTTATGATAAAGCTGTAGACAACTTGAATTACTCACAACGCCCGCAGCGGCTTAGATAACCCGACACAATTAGCCATATGTCATTAAGCCCCTTCATAAGGCGCCATTTTGAGTGCTGAACCGTAAACTTCTTCCGACTTATAGTTGAACCGGGCATTTCCTTTTGTCATAGGCTTCATCTTTCACAATGCCGCCCAAGGCTCCCAAGGCACCCATTACGTGCAACTGGATGAGATCCAATGTCACTGATGAAACCTTAGCTGATTTCGTGAAGACGGGTTACCTGCCCAAGAAGGAGGTCATGTCTTATCGTGCCCCTGACCCGTCGGAGGAGAGACCTCAACCAAGAGATGGTGAGGTGGTGATATTTGCTGATCACATGAGCCGGGGCTTCTCACCGCCCGGCTCAAAATTCTTTAGAGATGTCCTGAACTTCTTCGATCTGCGGCCGCAAGACATATGACCCAATTCCGTGTCCAATATTTGCAACTTTCAAGTATTCTGCGAAGTATATCTTGGAGAAGAGCCCAGCCTACTGCTCTTCAGGGAGCTGTTTTATCTGAACCGCCAGAATGAGTGCGCCAACGGGCCTAGCTTGGAGCTTGGTGGAATCTCCATTCAACGACGGAGGGATTGCCTCTTTCCCTACGCTGAGCCGCCAAGCCACCCAAAGGACTGGAATCTGACATGGTTCTACTGCCAGGATACTTCTCCGGCTCATGAGAACCCTCTGCCCGGTTTTCGTGCTCTGCGTTTGGAGCCAACTCACCCCCTGCCAGACAAACTGTCTCAAGCTGAACGTCAACCACTGATCCCTACCATCAACAAGATTAAGGCTCTTCTGGGAAATGGCCTTAACGGCGTTGATCTGGTCCGGGTCTGGATTTCTTGGCGGGTGATTCCCCTGAGCCGCCGCCCCGGCTTAATGTGTGATTACACGGGCCGGAAGGATGATCCTCTGCAGCACAGCTCCAGCGACCTTCCTGAGGACGTCGTGGACGACATGACCAAGTCTCTCTTAAATGAGAGCTTAGCTGACTGTGGGAGGACCGGCTTAAGCCCCTTCTGCCGAGCTAAACCGGCTCCGGCGGTAAGCCACCAACCTGAGCACCTTACTTTCCCTTTTAATAGTTTTCATCTGAACCTTAAGAAATCTTTGTCGTATTTTTCAGGCTAATGATAAGTTCTGGAAGGTCAAGTATGACCATGAGGCGGCTAAAAAGGCCAGGAAGGCTAAGAAAGCCGCCAGGAGAGCCGCTCCCCGTAAGAAGGGAAGTAGGCCTAGCGCCTCAGAGCTGCTTCAATTGGATGATAGCTCTGAGTCAGAGGTAACCCTTGATTCATTAGGCTCCTATTCTGCTTTTCTTCTGTTTTTTAACCACCTTATTGACTTGATTATCCGCAGGATGATACCGGAGCGAGTAACCCGGTGATTGAAGAGGTAACTATACTTTCCTCCGACCCGGACCCCTTGCCAAGGCTGAAAGTTCCAAGAGTAACCCGGAAAGTAAGATTTTCGCATCCTTTAGCTTATCAAGATCCTTAATTTCTTTTGAAGCAACAGATTCATCAGAGCCGGAGGCAAACCCGGGCCAGCAAGGATGCAGACCTCTCCTCCAGCTTACCCGAGGCATCAAGAAAGCGCCGGACCGAGGTTATCTCCAACTTATACCCTTTTCATCCTTTAGCGGGTGTTACCCGTCAGCCGCTCAATTCGTCTGATTCAAATTATCAGGAAACTTCACCTTCCACTGGTGACTCTATGCAATCTAACCTGCCGGCTTTCAAGACCGCACCCGGGTAATGATGATCATCTTATGTTGTGCTTATCTTTACTCATACTTTTGTACTAACCTTCTGTCCTTTCAGTGCTCAAGCAAAGCTCAGCAAGAGGGCGAAGAAGAACAAACCGGTCGAAGAGCCGGTCCTGACTGAACCGGAGGCTTCTGCTCAAGAACCGCCATCTGCCTCAGCTCCTGAAGCCACCGCTCCAACTGACGAGCCAGTCATAGAGGCTTCTACTAATCCGGAGACCCCCAGCCCAGCTCAGCCGGCCGGTGACCCGGACGTTGTAATCACCCGGACAGAATCTGTCGAACCTGGGAGACCCACTGTGCTGGCCAAATGCTCTGCCAAAGAAGAACTGCTGGAGCGCCACAGGCCAGACTGGAGATTACAGATTATGCGAATTTGAGCATTGGAGACATTGTTTCGGGTTACATTAATCAAGTGCACAACAGCCGAAACCTAGAGATTGACATGGTGAAGCAGCTACAGCAAAAATCTAAGGTACAACTCCCTTGCTTACTCCATAATCATCCTTACCATGCTAGCCCCCAAGTCTATTACTTATAATAGAATAGGTTGTAGACTTAACTTCTGGCTTACCTTCATGAACCGGCAATTTTAAATAGAGTCTTTCAACATACATTAGCCCCCAAGTGCCAAGTGTCTTTGCTTTGCAAAGTGCTTGGGACTTCAATGTTGCATGATAATTATTCACACTTTAACCCGGAATTGTACAGGCTGCCTGCAAGACATTTGAATCTGAAATCTCTGAGCTGAAGAACCGCCTGAAGACTCAGGAAACTGAGACCCGGAAGGCCAATGCTAAATTCGAGTTCAGTGTTGCTACACAGGAAAAACTGAAGACGAAACTTGAAACAGAAAGAAAAGCTTGGACCGAGGAGAGAGCCGCCTTGCTGAGCCGGGCCGAAAAAGTAGAGGCTGCCCTAACTGAGAGAACCGCCGAACTCTCCGGCTTAAAACGCCATGTGTCCCAGATGGTCCTCGCAATCTTCGGTAAGTCATTCTGCAAGCTTTAAACAAGTTTTCATTCTTTATATCTCATAAGTCCCACTACTGCCATCGGCTTATCTGACTTTGTGAAACAGGTCCCAGAAGCTCCAACCTTAACCAGAATGTTCTGACCAAGCTGAAGGCCGTGTACACCTTGGTGGAGCAACTCTATACCGGGTCATAGCGTGCGTTAGCCGTTGTGGCCCTGTCCAACGAGGTTCCGACTCACCTGGCGGATGTACTCAGGCGGCTTACCGTTCTTCCTCAGCGCTTCCAAGAGCTAAGACGGGCCTCTGCAAGAGCCGGAGCTATAGCTGCTTTGAGCCGGGCCAAGGCTTTTCTTCCGGAGCTAGACCCGGCCGACATCGCTCTTGGATACCCCAGCCTGAAGGAAGAAGGAACCCCCTTCGACCAAAAAGACTTTGCTGCCTGTGTGAAGAGCGTGCGCTCGGTGGCCACCCTGATTGGGAATGACACCGACCATACCAAGTATCAGCCGGGCTACGACGCGGAAAATCAGAGGATCCCCACTCCACGTTATGAAGCCATCAGCTTGATCCCTCCGACTCGTAAGCATACCTTCGCCCCAGAAGTTGACCCGGCCGGGTTAATTGATGACGAGGCTCAATTTGAAGCCTTGAGCGGCATTGACTGGAAATCATCAACCTTCCAGGTCATGGAATCAGCCGGAGGAGCGGAGAGGGATGAGCCGGAAGCTTCAACTCAACAAGCATCTTGACTTGTAGGCGGCTCATGGTTACACCTTAAAACAATGCCTCACCTTTTGGACTCGGGGAGTCTTGTAATAGAGTAGGACAAACACTTAATTTTGTCGTGCCATCGTGCACGTGTTGAATGCTTAACTCCATTGAAGCTGCTTCTTCCTATTCCTCCGGGTTATAATTGATCAGTTATTTTCCTTAAGCTCGAATAACTGTCTTTAACCATCCTACATAGAAAACAAGTCACAAGTCTCTGGGCGGCTTACCGCACTGAGAATCATAGACCTTATATATATAACCCGGAGTATGAACAAAAGTCACCAAAGACTGGCCCTCAATTATATCCTTGATGTAACCATAATAGCTTACTTACAAGCCTTCAAGGATACTTACGGTTCATGTAACCCGAATAATGAGATTAAGATCTCAACTCCGGTTCACCAGTACTGGTAAAGCTTACTGCGTGTTACCAAAATTAAGCCGGCAGAGCCAGAACCGCCCTTGCCCACGGTTGACATGATCAAAATAACTTGTTGTAAACCAAAAAATCCAAACTTAAGGGCTTTCTGATTCGAATACGACCAGAGAACCGTCCCAAAGGGGTTAAGCTAAGATTCGAATGCGATCATATAGCCCCCAGTGGGTGTGGCGTTGCCAATCAAGAGGGTACTGACAGCTATGTTCTCTTCGGTTCGAATACGACCCATGTGTGAACAGGAAGCCCCCAAATGACCTTAAGAGTTATTTAACGACGCTGATTCGAATACGATCCACGTCGGTTCCCAAAAGGGGGTTGAGCTATGATTCAAATATGATCAAAGAAAACTCCCCAATGAGCTCGGCAATTTGCCAATCAAGTGGGTATCGACAGCTATGTTCTCTTTGGTTCGAATACGACCTATGTTTGAACAGGAAGCCCCCAAGTGATCATATTGTTTTACGGCTAGATTCGAATACGATCATAAGCCGGATCCACCTCCACGTGACCATGTGATGTTGTAATGGAAATAACATGTTTTACCTTTGGAGGAGAAAAGGACAGAGGTCCTGCTTTATTATTTATCATAATATATACATTGCTATTGAAATATGTACATTATGAGAGCCGGTGGCTCAAGTGTAAGAAGGCCGAAGCTGAGCTATGTTCCACGGCCGACGGGTCTCTTCCTCCGAGTTACGTGAATCCTTGTGCTCCCGAACGTCGATAAGGTAGTATGACCCATTGTGCAAGCTCTTGCTGACCACAAAGGGCCCTTCCCAAGGCGGGGATAACTTATGTGCATCTGCCTGGTCTTGGATGAGCCGGAGCACCAGATCACCTTCCTGGAAGACCCGGGACTTAACCCGGCGGCTGTGATAACGGCACAGGTCTTGTTGGTAAATCGCCGAGCGAGCCGCTGCCACATCACGCTGTTCGTCCAACAAGTCAAGAGCATCTTGGCGCGCCCGCTCATTATCCGCCTCAACATAAGCCGTCACTCGAGGCGAGTCATGACGGATGTCACTGGGGAGGACCGCTTCCGCTCCATAAACCATGAAGAAAGGCGTGTACCCCGTAGACCTGTTAGGAGTAGTATTGATGCTCCATAACACGGAGGGTAACTCCTCCACCCAACAACCCGGCGTCCGTTGCAAAGGGACCAAAAGCTGGGGCTTGATGCCCTTCAAGATCTCCTGATTAGCTCTCTCAGCTTGACCATTGGATTGAGGTGAGCCACTGATGAAACATCAAGTCGAATATGCTCTCGTTGACAAAACTCCTCCATGGCGCCCTTAGACAGATTGGTACCATTGTCAGTTATAATGCTGTGTGGAAAACCAAAGCGAAATATCACCCTTTTCATGAACTGAACCGCCGTGGCTGCGTCACACTTACTAACTGGCTCGGCTTCAACCCACTTTGCGAATTTCTCAACTGCCACCAAGAGGTGGGTCTTCTTATCCTTGGACCTTTTAAAAGGCCCAACCATGTCAAGCCCCCAGACCGCAAATGGCCAAGTGATTGGTATCATCCTCAGCTCTTGAGCCGGCACATGAGCCCGTCGCGAGAACCTCTGACAACCGTCATTTTTACTGACCAAGTCTTCCGCATCAGCATGAGCCGTCAGCCAATAAAAACCATGACGAAAAGCCTTGGCCACCAGGGATTTTGAGCCGGCATGATGGCCACAATCCCCCTCGTGAATCTCATGCAAAATTTCTTGGCCTTCCTCAGGGGAAACGCAACGCTGGAAAGTTCCAGTGACACTACGATGATGTAGCTCACCATTGATGATTATCATTGACTTAGACCGCCGGGTTATTTGCCTGGCCAAAGTTTCATCCTCAGGCAACTCTCCCCGGATCATGTAAGCCAAATATGGTACTGTCCAGTCTGGGGTAATGTGGAGAGCCGCCACCAACTGTGCTTCCGGGTCTGGGATAGCTAAGTCTTCCTCTGTAGGTAACTTAAGATAAGGGTTATGCAAGATGTCCAAGAAAGTATTAGGCGGCACCGGCTTTCGCTGAGAGCCCAGCCGGCTTAATTCATCAGCCGCCTCGTTCTTCCTGCGATCGATGTGCTCTACTTGGTAACCCTGAAAGTGTCCAGCAATGGCATCAACTTCGCGGCGATAAGCTGCCATGAGAGCGTCCTTGGAATCCTACTTGCCTGATACTTGTTGAGCCACTAAATCTGAGTCGCTAAAGCACCTTACCCGGCTCAAGCTCATCTCCTTAGCCATCCGAAGACCATGGAGCAAGGCCTCGTACTCAGCTGCATTGTTAGTGCAGGGAAACATCAACCGTAGCACATAACGAAACTTGTCACCTTTAGGGGAAGTCAATACAACTCCAGCCCCCGAGCCCTCCAATTGCTGAGACCCATCGAAGTGAATAGTCCAATATGTATTATCCGGCTTTTCTTCAGGCACCTGTAGCTCTGTCCAATCATTGATGAAATCCACCAAAACTTGAGATTTAACAGCAGTGCGTGGTACGTATTTCAGACCATGAGGCCCAAGCTCTATAGCGCACTTAGCCACTCTTCCTGTGGCTTCTCTGTTTTGGATGATATCTCCAAGGGGAGCAGAACTAACCACAGTGATGGGGTGACCCTGGAAATAATGCTTAAGCTTCCGGCTTGCCATGAACACACCATAAACAAGCTTCTGCCAATGTGGATACCGTTGTTTGGACTCGATGAGCACCTCACTGACATAGTAAACCGGCCGCTGAACCGGATACTCCTTACCCTCTTCCTTGCGCTCCACCACCACAGCCACAATGACGGCTCGTGTGTTAGCAGCTACATACAGTAATAAGGGCTCCTTGTCAACCGAAGCAGCAAGAACCGGGGGCTCAGCCAGCTGTCTCTTCAAATCCTCAAAAGCAGAGTTAGCAGCATCATTCCAGATAAAATTCTCTGTTTTCTTCATCAACTGGTATAGTTGCATGGCCTTTTCACCCAAACGGCTTATAAACCGGCTCAAAGCAGCGATGCGGCCTGCCAGACGCTGGACGTCATTTATACACGCCGGCTTAGCTAGAGAGGTGATTGCCTTGATTTTTTCCGGGTTAGCTTCAATGCCTCTGTTAGAAACCAGGAAACCCAAGAGCTTGCCTGCGGGAACACCGAAGACACACTTGGCCGGGTTAAGCATCATCTTGTAAACCCGGAGATTATCAAAGGTTTCTCTAAGGTCATCGACCAGGGTCTCCTTCTCCCTGGACTTAACCACGATATCATCCACATAGGCGTGAACATTGCGCCCAATCTGGTTATGAAGACAATTCTGCACACAATGCTGATAAGTCGCCCGAGCACTCTTGAGTCCAAAAGGCATAGACACATAACAGAAGGCTCCAAAGGGAGTGATGAACGCCGTCTTCTCCTGGTCCTTAACTGCCATTTTAATCTGATGGTATCCAGAATAAGCATCCAAGAAACTTAAGCGTTCACAACCCGCCGTAGCATCAATGATTTGATCAATACGGGGGAGAGCAAAAGGATCAGCCGGACACGCCTTGTTTAAGTCCGTGTAGTCCACACACATCCAGGTGCCATTCTTCTTAAGCACGAGCACCGGGTTAGCTAACCATTCTGGATGAAAGACTTTGACAATAAACCCGGCCGCCAAGAGCCGGGCCACCTCCTCACCGATGGCTTTCCGCCTCTCCTCATTAAACCGCCGAAGGAATTGCCTGACCGGCTTAAATTTCGGATCAATATTGAGAGTGTGCTCAGCGAGTTCTCTAGGTACACCTGGCATGTCAGAAGGTTTCCATGCAAAAATGTCCCTATTCTCACGGATGAACTCGATGAGCGCGCTTTCCTATTTTGGATCCAGATCGGCACTGATGCTAAACTGCTGAGATGAGTCACTTGGAACGAAATCAACAAGTTTAGTCTCATCAGCTGACTTAAATTTCATTGCCGGCTTATGCTCCGTGGTCGGCTTTTTCAGAGACGTCATATCTGTTGGGTCAACATTGTCCTTGTAAAACTTCAACTCCTCTGTTGCACAAACAGATTCTGCATAAGCCGCATCACCTTCCTCACACTCCAAGGCTATCTTTCGGCTGCCATGAACCGTAATGGTCCAATTGTGACCCGGCATCTTGAGCTGTAAATATACGTAACACGGTCGTGCCATGAACTTGGCGTAAGCCGGCCGCCCAAATATGGCATGATACGGACTTCTTATCTTGACCACCTCAAAGGTCAATTTTTCTGCCCTGTAGTTATACTCATCTCCAAAGGCCACTTCCAGCTCGATCTTACCAACTGGATAAGCCGACTTACCAGGCACCACACCATGGAAAACAGTATTGCACTGGCTGAGGTTCTTATCAATCAACCCCATACGACGGAAGGTCTCATAATAGAGGATGTTGATGCTGCTGCCTCCATCCATGAGCACCTTAGTGAACTTATACCCTCCCACTTGAGGATCCACCACCAGGGCCAGGTGACCCGGGTTATCAACCCGGGGAGGGTGATCCTCCCTACTCCACACAATAGGCTGCTCAGACCATCTTAAATAACATGGAACCGCCGGCTCAACAGCATTCACAGCCTCTTATGAAGCTTCTGATCTCGCTTACACAAACTGGTGGTAAACACATGATACTGCCCACCATTGACCTGCTTTGGATTGGTCTGGTATCACCCCTGCTGCTGTTGATGACCCTGGCCGGACTGCTGATTAAAGCCCCCTTGAACATTCTGAGGATTGGAACATGAGCCGCCACCCGGGCCATGAAAGCCGCCAGCTCCTGAGCGCCGCCCGAGCCACTGTTGCCATTAAAGGCATTGGAATTCTTAAAGGCCTTCATGATTGCGCAATCTTTCCATAGATGAGTAGCTGGCTTCTCCCTAGAGCCATGCCTTGGACAAGGCTCATTCAACAACAGCTCACGCGTTGGGCCTGAACCGCCGGCTCGGGGAGGTGGCCTCCCCTTACGTCGCTGGTTGTTACCCTGTGAACTGGCATTGGCCACAAACTCTATGCTGCCATCAGCCTTACGCTTGCTACCTCCTTGGTTCGCCGGGTTATGCTGAGGACCCTTGCCATTGCCGTTCTTCTTTCCCTTCCATGTCCTTTCATCATCGGACGCGGGGTCCTTGGTACTATCAGAATCGGCGTACTTGACGAGAGCCGCCATCAGCGTACCCATATCATTGCAATCGCGCTTGAGCCGCCCGAGTTTCATCTTCAGGGGCAGGAAACGACAATTCTGCTCCAACATTAATACTACAGAGCCGGCATCCATCTTATCAGACGAATGTATTATCTCTTTGACCCGGCGAACCCAATGGGTTGTGGACTCACCCTCCTGCTGTTTACAGTTATTCAAATCCACAATTGACATAGACTGCCTACAGGTATCTTTGAAGTTTTGGATGAACCGGGCTTTCAGCTCAGCCCAAGACCCGATAGAATTCGGTGGCAGCCCTTTCAACCAAGTGCGGGCAGTCCCATCTAACATCATGGTGAAGTACTTCGCCATTGCCGCTTCGCTGACCTCCAGCAACTCCATGGCCATCTCATAACTCTCGATCCAGGCTCCCGGTTGTAAATCAGCCGTATAATTAGGCACCTTCCTAGGCCCTTTGAAATCCTTGGGCAGACGTTCATTGCGGAGAGCCGGCACTAGACAAGGGACACCTCCAGTCCTCGTAGGGATACCCACGTCGATGGAAGCCATCGGATAAGCCGGGGGTGGCTGATAAGCCGTCAACTGAGGCACCGGCTCCGCCTCTTGCCATGCTCTGTCTTGGTCTACCGCGTGAAAGGCCCCGTTATGAGCCGGGCCATGGCCAGGAGGCAAGTCATGGCGTCGGACATTACTTGAGCCGGTCGCTGAGACCATGTGTCTGCTATAACTCGGGCTCCGGCCTGGACGAGGGGTTGAATGAATCCTGTCCCGGCTATAAGAATATGCCTCTTGCTGCGCCAGAGCCGTCTGAAGGAGTTCTCTGACCCGGCGGGTTTCAACCGCCGTTGGAGAGTCACCATCAATTGGGAGAGCCGCTAGCCGCGCCGCCGCGGCGACCATGTTCTCCAACGGGTTGGCATAATGACCCGGTGGTATTGGTACGTACTGAGGCGGGGCTGGGTTCACCCGGGGAGGTCCCATCACTTGGGGCTGAACTGGCGTCCCAGCCTCGGGCACTATGATCTCTGGCGGGTTACTAGACCCTGCACCCGGCGTGTTGAAAAGGTTTCGAGGATCGTAAACCGGAGGGAGTCGAGATTCGGCCTTTTGATGCCTCCTTCTCATGACCTCATTGGACGCGTTTTGATCCATCGTGAGCCGGAAGGACTGTGCCTGAATTAGCTGAGTCTGGGCGTCGAAAGCCGCCCTCTCTGTAGCCATCCTGATCCCCTCCGCTGCCAGATCCTCTTTGGCCTTTGCTAGATCTAACTTTAACTATGCTACCTCCGCGTCATGCTGAACTTGATCCGCCGGAGCAACCATAGCGGTCAACAGGACTGTCATCTTGTCTGTGAGATCCATCAGCGCCTGAGCCGGCGAAGGCACCGGGCTTCCTGACCTGGAGGCGGGGTTTTGAACAGGTTGCGCGCCGGCCATGAAGATTCCAACCCGGCTCGGCGGCTCAAAGGGGTCCGGAATGCTGTCGCCATCGGAACAACCCCTGAGTCTGCCATCTTGAAGTTGATACAACGAGTTTGACTCATTTGTAGACGACTCGCCGTCAGAGCCGGTGGCCGTCTCATCTCCAGATCCAGATCCCTCAGAGAGTCCTCCGTGGATGCATCCCACGAAAACATGCTTCACGGTAGGTAAAGCCCGGGCGGGTCGTGCACGCTGAGCCGTCTCGATGAGATCGGCGCAGAGATCCGGCTCAGGGCCCGGCTCACCAATCTTGCCAATGAAGACGTGAATTCCGGCGAAGGGGACCCGGTACCCGTACTCAATTGAGTCGGCGTCGGGGCCCCAGTCTGCATCGTCGATGTAGAGCTTGCCGCGACGACTCTTGGTCATCCGGCCCACAGCGTATCCCTTGAGCCCTTCGCAGCTGCCCTTCAAGAACTCAAATCCACCATGCGCTGACCCCACGGTGGGGCCAACTGTCGTGGAATTGTCACGGCAGATGCCCTCACGCAAGGACTTAGTCGTCGCGCCATCGCAGCTAGGAAGCTTAAAGGGGTTAAACGGGACAAGGAACACGAGGGTTATACTGGTTCGGCCCCTTACGATGAAGGTAAAAGCCTACGTCCAGTTGAGGTGGTATTGATTAGGGTTTCGATGACCAGGAGCTAAACCGTCCTGCCTGCTTATCGAGTTTGTCTTACTTCTCCCTAAACCGCCGCCGGGTCGTCCCTTTATATAGAGAGGCTGATGCCCAGCGGCTCTCAGAGCCCCGGCCGGCTCATAACAGTGTTCATCTCGGACTCTTAACTATTCTTGCCTTACACTACAAGTTTCACCCTAACGGCGGTTAACACGACGGGCCTTAAGCCATCTCCGGGTCTTAAGCCCATTATTGACCCGCCGTCTTCAAGTTTGGTGCTGGGCTTCGCGTGATGACCATTATGACGTAACCCGGCCCCTCCTGGGCGGGTGACTCTAATGGTTATATCCTCAACAAAACCCGACCACGAAGGGAATATCATAACACATAGCCGAAAATGGCACGAGTCGGAGTTACAAATATGGAAAGTTACATCTGGGGTGTTACAGGGTCGAAGGCTGAGGAAAATGGCTATATCCAGGTTTTTAAATAGAGTGTATGGTCTACAAAAACTCTTTTGGACCTCCTGTCGCACGTCTGCGCTGCCTTTGCCTTAGCAAAGAGGATTCCTTAAAAGGAGCAATCTTTGGTTGCCTGGATGAAACTGGGCTCCGAAAGAGTCCTTGCAGGTCCATAGGACGAATAGGTTTTGTTTCATCTGTAAAAAAGATAAGAAATAGTGAAAAGGAAGGAAAAAAAGCTGTAGGAGGACGAACCGTGCTGTAGGCCTGTCCGCATTGTGCCTCCGCCGATGACCAAGGTATTTTAAGTGCATAATTATGCATGCGCGATGTGAACTTCGCATGCATATGCGGCGAACGATGGGGGCGGAACTGCTAATCTAGATCTAAAATTGACCGGTCTTGCGTAGTAGAAGCCTGTGGCTTAACGACCGATGAGGTATGCGGTTTAACGAGGCCGCTTTGTACTTCGGCTGTGATGGCCGTCGTATACTCTTCGGAACAGAGGGGGTGTTCTGTGTTTCCATTTATCGTTATGACGCTACATGGACCGGGCATAGTGTGGGACCGCATTGAAACGAGCAAAAGCAGTCCACCCAAGCAGTGCATGATATCCACTGCAGAACGGAACAATATCGAAGATCAAGGCTTCGCTTCGGAAGTTGTCCGGCGAACCGAAGATGACTTCCAGTGTGATTGAGCCCGTACAGTGAGCCTCTTCGTCGGGTATAACCGCTTTGAAGGTAGTTGTGGTGGGCTTGATCCTTGAGGGATCAATGCCCATTTTGCGAACAATGTCTTGATAGAGAAAATGAAGGCTACTGCCGCCGTCCAGAAGGACTCGTGTGAGATGGAATCCATCAATGATTGGGTCGAGGACCATTGCTGCCGAACCTTTGTGACGGATACCTGTTGGGTGGCCATTGCGATCAAAAGTGATTGAACAGGCTGCCCTTGGGTTAAATTTTGGTATGACCGGCTTTATGGCGTAGTCGTCTCGCGGTACGTGCTTGCGCTCCCTTGTAGGGATATGTGTCATAGATATCATGTTTACTCTTTTTACTTTGGAGGGAAATTGCTTTTGTACCCTGGTGTTTGGTTGGCGAGTCTCCTTGTCTTCGCTGTCACTAAGCGGCCCCTTCCCTTTGTGTTCGGTGTTGAGCTTGCCTGCTTGTTTGAAAACCCAACAATTTCTATTGGTATGGTTGGCGGGTTTGTCAGGGCTGCCATGAATTTGACAGGGCCGATCCAGTATCCTGTCTAAACTGGATGGGCCATCTTTGTTTGCCTTGAATGGCTTCTTCCGTTGACCGGATTTGGAACCACTGAATCCGGCGTTGACCGCCGTGTCTTGGGTTCCCACATTATCGATTCGATGCTTGTTTTTATCGCGTCGAGGCTTGCCATTGCCGTCCCTGACCTCAGAGGTGCCAGAATCGCTGGTGCTATTGTTTCGTCGAGCCAGCCAGCTATCTTCTCACGCGCAGAAGTGGGTCATCAGTGCGGTAAGAGCTGTCATAGACTTTGGTTTTTCTTGGCCGAGGTGACGGGCCAGCTACTCATCTCGGACGTTATGTTTAAAGGCCGCTAGGGATTCGGTGTCCGGATAGTCGACGATTTGGTTCTTTTTAATTAAGAATAGTCCAGAGCTTCCTGGCTGACTCTCCGGGCTGCTGGACGATGTGACTGGGGTCATCGGCGTCCGGAAGGCATGTTCCAAGTCCTCCCAGCTGCCAATGGAGTTTTTAGGAAGGCTGTTCAACCAGAGCCGAGCTGGTCCCTTGAGTTTTAGCGGGAGGTATTTGATGGCATGAAGATCATCACCGCGGGCCATATGAATATGGAGAAGAAAATCCTCAATCCATACCGCGGGATCTCTTGTTCCATCATATGATTCAATATTTACGTGTTTAAACCCTTCTGGGAATTTGTGTTCCATTACTTCATCAGTGAAGCAGAGGGGGCGTGCGGCGCCTCTATATCGGCCAAGTCACGACATAGCTCGGATGGAGTCCGTCTGCGGTTTTTGGCCCGGACGTGATTATGCTTGTCAGGTCCGGCTAGATAGCCGTCGTCGCGCGTCGGGGCACGCCCCCGCGATCCGTAGATCGATCTGGTCTGACCTGCTCTACTGTCTAGGTCCTGCCGCAGGTCATATGTATATCCCTGAGCTGTTATATCTCTACCTTTACGACGAGGTAGGGTGGGCTGGTGTTCGGTTAGAGTTGTCGTTTTGTCCCGACCACGAGGTGGTCAGTTAGCCACATTACGTGCTGATTGTATGGGCTCGAGGGCCTCGTCGTCAAATTGGGGTAGCAGTTTGCGCTTTGGGTAACTTTTCGTTGGGTGCTCGAGGCCGTTTTCCTCAGCTGCCAGGACATTAGTCCACCTGTAGTTGAGTAAATCTTGATCAGCTTGAAGCTACTGCTCCTTATTTTTCAGGCTCCTTGCAGTGGCTATTAGCCGGCGCTTAAAGCGTTCCTGCTCGAGAGGTTCCTCCGGCACGATAAGTCTTCGTTGCCGAGGCTCACCTCATCTTCGGAGAGTGGAAGATTATTGCTGTCCTCCGAGTCTTCATTTACGACCTGTTCATCAAGGCTAACTTGCCCATCTTCCTGATCGTCCTGTTTGGAGGTTGGCTCGACGGGTTCTTCTTCGTCTTCGGCATCGTCTGGAGTGTTGTTGTCTCTCGTGCCGGTATTGCTGTCTTTTCCACAGCGTTATTTAGAGCGGCGCCGCTGACGTCGGCGCTTTGGTTGTATCTCAGGAGGTTTGTCCTCGACTGGATTCTTTTCGATATCGCCATCACCCTCTTTGGGTGTGTCCACCATGTACACGTCATACGAAGCGGTGGCCGTCCAGCGTCCGGTAAACGGCGGGTGAGGGAGTCATGGACTAAGGGGTCCTCGGGCGTCCAGCCTGTTGGCCATGGGCCAGACTGATGGGCTGCGAGAATACGGAGACCGAAGACGGCACCCGTGTCTGGATGGGACTCTCCTTGGCGTGGAAGGCAAGCTTGGCGACCGGATATGTAGATTCCTTTATTTGTAACTGACCTGGTGTAACCCTAGATCCTCCCGGTGTCTATAAACCAGAGGACTTAGTCCGGCGGGGGGATATTCATTACCATAGTCATACAGGCTAGACATCTAGGGTGTAGCCATTACGATCAAGTGGTAGATCAACTCTTGTAATACTCATATTCATCAAGATCAATCAAGCAGGAAGTAGGGTATTACCTCCATAGAGAGGGCCTGAACCTGGGTAAACATCGTGTCCCCTGTCTCCTATTACCATCGACCTTAGACGCACAGTTCGGGACCTCCTACCCGAGATCCGCCGTTTTTACACCGACATTGGTGCTTTCATTGAGAGTTCCACTGTATTGCCCCCAAAAGGTTTGATGGCCCCTTCAATCATCAACAACAATGCTATCCAAGGGGAAACCTTCCTCCCCGGACAAATCTTCTTGTTCGGCGGCTTCGTACTGCGGGCCAACTCGCTTGGCCACCTGGAGCAGATCGACAACTACGCCCCCAGCCGTCTGGTCAGATTTGGGAGCTTCAATTACGTCGCGGACATCCGTGGAGATTTGATCTTCGCCGGATTTGAGACCGCGGAGACCGCTACTAGTCACCCCGAGGAACATGACCTAAATCTGTCATCGGGCCGCATCCAGGAGATTGCTCCTGTGACTGCTCTAGCCATAGATCCGGAGCATATTGCGCCAATCGAGGAAGGGAGGCTCAACCCCACCGCGGAGGCCGCAAATTCCACGGCATTGGAGCCGAACATAGACCTAAAGTCACACGGCGTCTTTGTCACCGGAACTCCGGACTCGTCTCTAGTTATAAATTCCGAGCCATGTGCATCTGCGGACGCCAAACTAGATCGCTTATCGATCTTCGAGTTTAGCGCCGCAGACATCTTCCAGCATTCGCCCTTGGGCGATGTGCTAAACTCGTTAAGAAACTTTTCCTTGACGGGGGACTCACAGCCGAACTATGTTCCGTTCGAGCTGGAGGCTGATGAGGAAGGAGAATTTCGCTCCCCACCCACCACACACTTCATAGCCACTATCGAAGACTTAATCGACGCGCTCGACTATGACTCCGAAGACATCGACGATATGGACGACGATGCCGGAGACGAGGAGGCCCAAAATCCACCGTTCACTGGACGATGGACGGCCACTTCCTCATATGACATCTAAATGGTAGATACGCCGAAAAATAATAGCGGCGATGACTAGGAAAACCCAGCAAAGGAGGACCCTCCCAAAACACAGCCAAAGCGCCGGCATCAGCGGCGCCGCTCTAAATCCCGCTGCAGCAGGGACAACAACACCGGCACAGGAGACGACAACACTCCGGATGGTGCGGAAGACACAGAAAAACCCGATGAACAAACTACTGAATGAGACAATCGGGAATCAGGGCATGCCAGCCCTGACAAACAGGCCATAGAAGAAGACTCGGAGGACGGTAGTTACTGTCCACCCTCCGAGGAGGAGGCGAGCCCGGCAAAGATGACTTCATCGTGCCTGAGGAGCCCCTGGAGCAGGAGCGCTTTAAGCTTCAACTAATAGCCACTGCGAGGAGCCTAAAAAAGAAGCAGCAACAACTTCAAGCTGACCAAGACCTTCTCAATGACAGATGGACCGATGTCCTGGCAGCCGAGGAATACAGCCTTAAGCGCCCAGCCAAAAGTTACCCGAAGCACAGACTACTATCTCAGTTCGACGATGAGGCGCCAGATCCCGCACCAGCATCACGCAATGCGGCTGATCAACCACCGCGCGGTCCGGATAAAACTACAACCCGAGCCGAAAACCAAACTGCCCCACCTCGTCGTAAAGGCAGGGATAAGACAGCTCGGGGCTATACATATGACCTTCGTCAAGACCTGGACAGTAGAGCAGGACATACAAGATCGATCTACGGATCGCGAGGGCGTGCCTTGACACACGACGACGGCTACCCATGTGGACGTAATAAACCTAACCACGCCCGGGCCGAATGCCACAGACGGACTCCATCAGAGCTACGTCGCGATGTGGCCCGATACAGAGGCGCCGTGCACCCTCTTTGCTTCACTGACGAAGTACTGGACCATGAATTCTCAGAAGGGTTCAAACCCGTAAACATCGAATCATACGATGGAACAACCGATCCCGCGGTATGGATAGAGGATTTTATACTCCACATCCACATGGCGCGCGGGGATTATCTTCACGCCATCAAATACCTCCCACTAAAACTCAAAGGGCCAGCTCGGCACTGGCTAAACAGTCTGCCTGAAAATTCCATTGGCAGCTGGGAGGACGTGGAAGAAGCTTTCCTCGACAACTTCCAAGGTACATATGTTCGGCCGCCACACGCCGATGACTTAAGTCACATAGTTCAACAGCCCGGGGAGTCAGCCAGGAAGTTCTGGACTAGGTTCCTAACTAAAAAGAACCAGATCGTCGACTGTCTGGATGACAAAGCCTTCGCGGCCTTTAAACATAGCATCCGCGACGAATAGCTCACCCGCCACCTTGGCCAAGAAAAGCCAAAATCTATGGCAGCCCTCACGGCACTCATGACCTGCTTTTGCGCGGGTGAGGATAGTTGGTTGGCTCGCAGCAAAAACACAGCCAACGAGGCAGGCCCCTCCGAGGTTAAGAACAACAACGACAAGCTCCGACATAACAGCCACAAACGCGAAAAATGGGCATTAATCCATCACGGATCAAGCCCACAAAGACTATCTTCAAAGGAGTCATACCAGGTGTCGAGGCCCGCTGCATGGGCGCAACACGCTAGAAGTTGTCTTGGGTCTCCGGACAATTTCCGAAGCGAGGAGTTAATCTTCGACAGCGTCCCCTTTCGCAGCGGCTATCACGCACTGCTTGGATGAACTGCGTTCGCTTGATTCAATGTAGTGCCGCACTATGCCTATCTCAAGCTCAAGATGCCCGGCCCACGCGGCGTCATCACGGTCAATGAAAATACGGAACGCTCCCTCCGTAGAGAGGAGCACACCGCCGCCCTAGCAGCGGAAGTACAGAACGGCCTTCTCAAGCAGAACCGTAATTAGGCTGTCGAGCCCCGGGATATCGTTAAGAAGGGCCGGACTACGCCGCAACAGAATAGCTCAGCTCGCCAAGAGCTCGATTAGCAATTTGGCCTCCGTCCTAGCCCCGATCAGGCAGTGGCATTCATACCACGCGTACATAATTACACACTCAAAATTCCATGGGCATCGACGGAGGCACAGAAAGCTTGTGATCCATAGTTCGGCTCGACCGATCCCAGACACACATCTACTTTTACTATTTAATTTTTCCTTTTCCAGGTTGCTTTTACATAGGCCTTCTTGGATGACCTTATTATCAGTCCTGTAGAAGGATAAAAATACCATGGTGGCAAGAAACACAGACGTATAGGGGAAGCTCTAGAGGCCACTCTACCTGTTATGAGGACCTACACGCAGCTCGCCCTTGGTCATGGCATGTTAAATAGCCGGATTGCTAATCGCACTATTTGTATTAATACGCTTTGACGCATTAACCCAATTATAACGGAAAAAGTTCGTGGCTCAAATTTAAAACCCCAAGATATCACCTCTGCTTTTATTCCTGCTTTCCTTTAATAACTTATGTTCTAGCACCCGTACACTTCGGTACGTTTCATATTTGCCAGGGGCTCCCAGGCACCCTATAATACGGCAACAAAGTCCGAACACTCTTTATAGTATAGTTCGGCACCCCGAATTTAGCATTATATGCATTGGCTCCGAAACATGTCTTTGGTCAATAGTTGGGTTGCCCGGCTCCTGTGCTTGCTACCTTACGTTCCGCTATATCGGCTATGGTAGTAAAGGGAGAACTACTGCGATTGTGACCTGGTTCATCCAAGGGAGCACCTCGGTAGAGAAAGCCGAAAACTGACTGTCATGATGTAGCGAGAGCCGGTCAGCTGTTCGGAGGTTGCAAATCATTGGAGATTTCTTTCGCGTTACGCGAGGGATCGGCACTTCCCGATCAGACGCTTATAGCACTCTAGTTTGGAAACTAGGGGCCGTGTCAATGTTTTTATTGTTGAACTCCTATGGCAAAGTGAGGGCGTTAAAGCCGAATAGTCTTGTTGCCTGGTTCGTTGCGCTAAAGAACTCCTTCAAGGACCATATAATTGGATCAAGATTATTTAGATTCCATCCTGAACATCTCCGTACTACCTACGTGGGGGCAGAAGCCGACGACTGGCCAACCCTCAGATTTCATATAAACACGGCCGCACAAGAGGTAAAATTAAAAACATAACAATCATTATATTATAAACCGACTTTGTTTCATTATACAAGGCAAAGACAACATGAATGTATTCATTCAAAAATGATGTCCTGCCCACACTGTGCTGCTACAATGCGAGACCCCTCTAGGACATCCGCAAAATAGCGCTCGGGTGTGCAGTGCTCCTTGCCCTCTGGTGGCCCCCGGGCCAGGTCGACGGCGTTCATCTTCGCCCACCACATCTTGCAACGGGCGAAGGCCATACGAGCACCCTCAATACAGGCCGATCGCTTGATGATATCCAGCCGAGGACAGGCGTCCACCATCCGCCTCAAAAATACGAAGTAGCTGCTGGGCATAGCTTCGACTGGCCAAAGCCGGATTATCAAATCCTTCATGGCTAGTTCGGCCACCATATGCAGCTCCACCAGCTGTTTCAGCTGATCGGTGAAGGGCACGGGATGCTCTGGCGCAACATATTGCGACCAGAATAGCCTCTCCGTAGAGCTCCCTTCTTCGGCTCGGAAGAACTCCGCGGCGTCGCACACACTTTGCGGCAAATCAGCAAAAGCCCCTGGAGAACTCCGAACCCGGGTTAGGAAAAATACATCCTCCTCGCATATTTCTTTGCATACTGAATGCCTTACCCGCCGCGATCTTCCTCGCCTCTTGGACCTCTTGGAGGGCGCCCCGGGCCTCATTCCGGGCCGCCTCCGCGTTCTGACGAGCCTGGGAAAGTGCGGCTTCTTTAGCCGACGCGTCATGCTCCAAGGTCTCGCACTTCTTCACCGCGCCATGGAGCTCTTGTTGGACCTCGTTGACCCGGGCCTTGAGCTTCTTATCGGCAGCCTGCTCCCTGACGGCCTGCCCCTCGGCCTCGCCCAGGGCCTTTTTCACGGCCTTGACCTCGGTCGCCGCTCCTATTTATATTTAGACACTTCGGTCAGTATATAACGTCTTGCTCTTTCCGAATACTTCTTGGGTTATTACATACCTTGGTTCTCCTGGAGCTGCCTCTTACCTGGCCGAGCTCCTCCTCGGCCTTCTCCAGTCTCCGCTTAAGTTCGGAGACTTCGGCAACATGTGAGGTCGCGGACAACAGCAACGCCTTCATGATCATTCCCGACAAATTTACTTAGTTTCCTACAAGCAAGGATCCACCCCCTGTCCGGCTTTTCATTCCGAACACCGGACAGTGTCTCAGGGGCAACTAACTATATCGGGATTTTTTGCATCGCCTAACTCAAAACCTGTCAGCAGGCTGCTACAGGCTTCGGTCAACCCGCTCTTGGCGGACTGGACCCTCTCGATCATCATACCCATAAGGATGCGGTGCTCGTCCACAACGGAGGCGCCTCGACGCGCCCCCATCAGATTATCCGGTGCCCCAGGTCGGACTGGGGTCACCGGTGGAATGGGCGCACCCCCCTCTTTCAAAGGAGGTCGCTCGCCGGATTCCGGAGCCATACGGGTCTCCGTAATCATATTTGGCTGAGGGTCAAACTGAATACGGCCCTCCTCGCCAGTCTCCGTGGGGATTTGCTCCCCCGTGTGTCCGGCGGTGGAGGTTTCGCCCTCTGGCGCCCCCTTGACAGTTGGAGCCTCTCCTCGGCCTGGAGTGGTCCTTCAGGACAACACCTCGGTGTCGTCCATGGCCCTGGGAGAGTGAGCGGTCGGCGGCGACATGCTGGCCATCTCCTTGACGTCCAGCGAACCTCCTAACGAGGATCGCTGGAAGCTGTCATGCGCCGGACTGAAATAACACAACTAACCATGTTAATACAATGAGGAGAAGAGGTTGGATATATGGATATCCATGAATCGTGGTACTTACAATGCGGCATGAGGCTTAGCTCGGGAGCGGCGCTCCGGACTACTGTCGACATCCCATACGGAGTTATCCGCAAAGGAGCCCTTCCTTTTCTTGGGCGCCCCCACCTCCAGATTCGTGGAAGCCGCCCTCTTCTCCCTCCCCTCATCACGGGGCGGGATCTCCTCCTCCTCCTCCTCGTCCTGAGGGACGGAGGAATGGGTCTCTTCGTCTTCGGACATTACGTCCGAAGTACCCTTACGACGGGGGACACCCTTGGCCTTCTTCTTGGCCTTCTTCTCCGGCGCCTTATAGGGCGTCGGCACTAGCATCTTCGCCAATCGCGGGATGACTGGTTCTGCAGGCAGCGGAGCCGGACACTGGATCTGCTTCGCCTTCTCCATCAAGTCCTAGAGAAGGAATGATGTTAAAAGCTCAGACATCACTCTTGAACCAAGCAAGTAGGGGATGCGTTAAAATAGCATACCTCGCTCGCGAGGTGGTTAATGTCGTGCCCGTGGTCCGAATCCGTGGCCGGTGGTTTCTCGTTGCCCTTAAAAAGCAACTTCCAGGCTCCTTCGTGAGTGGTTTCAAAGAGCCTCTTCAGGGTATGGTGCTTCTTCGGGTTGAACTCCCATAGAGAGCGGCTTCGGCTTTGGCACGGGAGAATTCGGTGAACTAGCATCACCTGGATTACGTCGACAAGTTTGACATTCTTGTCCACCATGCTCTGAACGCGCGTCTGCAGTGCTATCAGCTCATTTGGCAAATACCAGTTCGGGCTCTTCTCGACCCAGGACATGAGCCGCATTGGGGCATCGGGGTTGAATTCGGCAGCCGTGGCCCAGTTGGTGCCGCGGGGTTCTGTAATGTAGAACCATTGTTTCCGCCATTCCTTGACAGTCTCCACGAAAGTGCGTTTCGGCCATGAGACATTGGAAAACTTACTCACCATGGCTCCTCCGCACTCCGCGTGCTAGCCATCCACCACCTTCGGCTTCACGTTGAAGACCTTGAGCCACAGCCCGAAGTGGGGTTGGATGCGGAGGAAGGCCTCACCACGATATGTTGAGGAAAGAGTTCAGGGATAGATCATGGAAGTCTATCCCGTAATAACAAATTAGCCCACGGACGAAAGGGTGGAGCAGAAACCCTAGCCCGCGGACGAAATGAGGGATGAACACCACCCTCTCGTTGGGCTTCGGCGTAGGGACGACTTGTCCCTAGGCAGGCAGACGGTGGGCGATTTCCTTCGCCAAGTACCCTGCCGCCTGAAGCTCAGTAATGTTCTTCTCCTTGATGAAGGAGACCATCCACTTGTCTTGACCTTCGGATCCGGACATGGTTGAATGCTAGCTAGAGTGGGAAGAAGATGGCAGCTTGGGCGCTGGAGCTCAAGTTTGGAAGGGCAGAGGAAGAAAGAAGGTGTGGGAGAAGAAGGGGGAATCCTTGTCCCCTTGTAAAGGCAGTGAATATTGAACGCCTCCCCACTCGCCTCAAAACTCGCCTATTCCCAAGGCCATGTAAATGGTACGGTTGGGTTATCCATGCCCGTATTGATGAGAATCCCGCAATATGGGGACACGATCTCTGCTTTGACAAGACGTGCCAATGGCAACCGCGTCTCGAAACGTGGAGCGGCGGACGAAAAATAGTTCCAAATCATAACCAGACAGATGTGATGTCATGTTACAAAAAAGTTGTCACCGGATTGGACCCGTGTAAAATTATTTTCTCTCTGCGGTTGTGTGCGGTGCTTGTGTTGCAGGTCCGGATACAATCATCACATCCAGAGACCATCTTGGAATTCGGAAAGGGGAACCCGCCTTGCAAAGTCGAAGACAAATCTGCGCGCCGGCCTCCTCGTCATTGAAGCCAGGTTCAGGGGCTACTGAGGGAGTCCTGGACTAAGGGGTCCTCGGGCGTCCGGCTTGTTGGCCATGGACCAGACTGATGGGCTGCGAGAATACGAAGACCGAAGACTTCACCCGTGTCCGGATGGGACTCTCCTTGGCGTGGAAGGCAAGCTTGGCGACCGGATATGTATATTCCTTTGTTTGTAACCGACCTGGTGTAACCCTAGATCCTCCCGGTGTCTATATAAAGCGGAGGACTTAGTCCGGCGGGGGGATATTCATTACCATAGTCATAGAGGCTATACTTCTATGGTTTAGCCATTACGATCTCGTGGTAGATCAACTCTTGTAATACTCATATTCATAAAGATCAATCAAGCAGGAAGTAGGGTATTACCTCCATAGAGAGGGCCCGAACCTAGGTAAACATCGTGTCCCGTGTCTCCTGTTACCATCGACCTTAGACGCACAGTTCAGGACCCCCTACCCGAGATCCCCCAGTTTTGACACCGACAGCGGGTTTTCGGCCTACCGTCGATGTCTTCGAAGCCGTAGTTGAGCATGTCATTTAAGTCCTCGACAGTGGCTATGAAGTGGGTGGTGGGTTTGACTTAAAATTCCCGCTCTCAGCCCCTAGTTCGGACTGGGCGTAGTTCGGATGTTGCTCCTCTATAATGACGAGGGATCGCATCAAGTCCAGAGTCTCGCTTAAAGGCGAGGTTTGTCCAGGAAGAAGAGAATCCGTGGAGTACGGTGGGAAGGAAACTCCTTGGCCGAGCTCACACGATGCTGACTCCGAGGGTTCCGAGCTAGTGTCCGGAGAAGAGTCCGGCCTCATGATGGTTACCAGCGACACTACTTCCTCCGGCTCTCCCGTACTGGGTTTAGTGGCCGCAGATAGTCCGGCGGGCTCAGGAATCCCGTCTTCGGACATCGCGACGCACTCCGGATCTAAAGCCAGAGCAGAGGTTGGAGTCGTGAACCCTTGGAAGATCAAGTCTCCTCGGACATCACTGACATAGTCTAGATTTCCAAAACTAATCTGGTGACCCTGGGCGTAGCTATCGATCTGCTCTAGATGGCCAAGCGAGTTGGCCCGCAGTGCGAAGCCACCGAATACGAAGAGCTGGCCGGGGATAAAAACCTCCTGCATGGCAGCATTATTGTAGGTGACTAATGGAGCCATTGAACCTTCTGATGACATCACAGTGGAACTCTCAATGAAAGCACGAATGTTGGTGTCAAAACCGGCGGACCTCGGGTAGGGGGTCCCGAACTGTGCGTCTAGGGTCGATGGTAACAGTAGTCGGGGGACACAATGTTTACCCAGGTTCTTGCCCTCTTGATGGAGGTAATACCCTACTTCCTGCTTGATTGATCTTGATGAATATGAGAATTACAAGAGTTGATCTACCACGAGGTCGTAATGGCTAAACCCTAGATGTCTAGCCTGTATGATTATGGTTGCCTCTACGGACTAAACCCTCCGGCTTATATAGACGCTGGAGGGGCCTAGGGTTGTACAGAGTCAGTTTACAAAGGAAAGAATCTACATATCTGAATGCCAAGCATGCCATCCACGCAAAGAAGAGTCCCATCCGGACATGGGAAGAAGTCTTTTGTCTTGTATCTTCATAGCCCATTAGTCCGGCCCATGTTACATAGTCTGGACGCTCGAGGACCCCTTAATCCAGGACTCCCTCATTGGGGCTCCGGAGCACCCTCTCCAGCGGGTAAGTTGAGATGACCTTGATGGGGTGGCCATGGAAGTAGTGGCACAGCTTGAGCAAGGCGACAAGGAGCGCAAGTAGAAGGTTTTGCGGCATAGGGTAGCGTGCCCGCGCATCACACAGCACTGTGCTAATGAAGTATACCGGGTGCTCAACGAGTGCGGGAGTGTTGGTGGAGTCCGAGACCTCCTGAGGCGGGGGCACCTCCTGAGGCTGGGGGGACCACAGGAGTTCGGGCGCCCATCGGGGCAACTGCAGCCTCTGGAGTGCCGTCTGTGGAGCCTGGTCATCCGTAAGCGCCGCCGTGGCTTCAGGGGCGTCGTCTTCGTGCTGCATCATCTCGACCGAACACGCGGCGCCGTGTGGCAGGCCCTTGGTCTAGCGCTCCCCCCGGACGGCCACCAGCGCAGCGCTAGCAGAGTGAGGTGTGGTAGCCAGGTAAAGCACAAGGGGCTCGAGAGGTCACGGCACCACCATCACTGGTGGGCTGGTGAGGTATCTCTTGAGGTCTTGAAACGTCGCGTCCGCCTCTGGAGTCCGCTCGAACGGGCCCTTCTTTTTCATCAGCTTGAAGAACGGGAGGGTGCGCTCCCCTAGCTTGGAGATGAAGCGCCCCAGTGAAGTCACGCAGCCCGCCAGCTTTTGGATTTCCTTGAGAGTCTGTGGCAGGCTCATCTTTTCTATTGCCTTGACCTTCTTCGGGTTCGCCTCGATTCCTCTGCGTGACACAAGGAAACCCAGCAACTTACCGGAGGGGACGCCAAACACGCATTTCTCCGGGTTGAGCCGCATGTCCACCTTGCGCAGGCTGGCGAATGTCTCCTCCAGATCCTAGATGAGGGTCCTTGCCTCCCGAGATTTCACCATGATGTCGTCAACGTAGGCCTCAGCAGCTGGAAGATCGCCCCAGCATTACACAGCCCGAACGGCATGCAGGTGTAGCAGTACACCTCGCATGGGGTCAAGAACACCGTCTTCTCAACGTCTTGCACCGCCATCTTGATCTGGTGGTATCCCGAGAAGGCATCTAGGAAGCACAGCAGGTCCACTCGGCGGTGGAGTCGACGATTTGATCAATGCGCAGAAGCGGGAACTGGTCCTGAGGGCAGGCCTTGTTGAGGTTGGTGAAGTCGACACACATGCGTTCCTTCCCGCCTTTCTTGGGCATGACGACCGGGTTCGCTAGCCATTCTGGGTAGCGCACCTCACTGATGACACCAGCCTCTTGCAGCTTGCGGTTTTCCTGGATGATGAAGGACTGCTTCTCCGTGGACTGCCGCCGCGCTTTCTGCTTCATCGGGCGTACGTTGGGGCACACCCTCAGGTGATGCTCGATTATCCCACTCGGGACCCCAACTAGCTGCTTGGGCTCCTAGGCGAACACCTCCCTGTTCACGCGCAGGAAGCCCCACCAACGCCTCTTCTTGATCCGGGGCGAGGTCGGCACCTATGGTAAAGGTGCCTCCTGACGCCCCGTCCTCGTCGACTGGTACCTGCTTCGTCTTGGCCCGATCTTGGGAGAACAACTGCTTCTTTTTACCCGGCGTAGCCCCCGGGACCTCAGGCGCCCTCCCCGCTTCCGGCCGCGCAGTGGAAGAGGCCCTGAAGAGGAGCTTGAGAGCAGCTAGTGCGTCCTTGGTGTCCCCAGCCATGGTGAGGACACGCTTCTTCTCGGCATCTTCATGAGGTTGTAAGCAGGGTGAGTCGCCGCCATGAACTTGGCCAGGTCCGGGTACCCGAGGATGGCATTGTACGGAAGACCGATGCGGGTGATGTCGAAGTCATTGAGCTCATTGCGCTAGTTGTTGCGGGTGCCGAAGGTGACAGGCAGGCAGATTTGCCCCAGGGGGCAGGTGGAGCCGTCGACGACTCCGGTGAATGGCTTGGTGGTGTGCAGCCGGCCGAACGGCACGTGAAGCAATCCGAAAGCTTCCACGGAGAGGATGTTGAGGCCAGCTCCGCCGTCGATGAGGGTCTTGGTTACCGCCATGTTGCAGATGGTGGGAATGCAAAGCATCGGGAGCGCGGCTGCGCCCGCCGTGGTTGCAGGGTGGTCCCTGGAGTTGAAGCTGATGTCGGCGCTGGGCGACGCCCATCTTGGAGGAGCTCCCTGCTATATGTGGGCGGCACCCACTTGGCGAAAGAACTGCTTGACGTGGCGGTCTGAGGGCGGCGCTTGAGATCCGCCGAGGAGGACTACGACGGCATGGGGCGCCGGTGCCATGAAGCACATGACGAAGAGGCCACGCAGCTCCTCCCAGGAGGCCACAAAAGATCCTGGCAGGCAGAGAAGCCAGGCGCATGGCACACCGGTGAGAGCCATGGGGAACCAGTTGGCCATGACCTTGTCGTCGCCGCCGGCCGCCCAAACGATCTCCTCATAGGCGTGGAGGAAGCCTACCGGGTTTGTCGTGCCGTCGTAATGAGGCGGCATCTCCGGCCTGAACTTGGGCGGCCACCGTACCTGCCGCAAGGTGGGAGTGAAAGCTCGGAGGTTCGCGGCGCTTCCGCGGGCGCTCGTCGGTCTGGTCGGGGAAGAAGCGGTGCTCGCCATGGAAGCCGGTTAGCAAGGCGACGCAGACGGAGAAGCGAGGCTTCGACGCATCCCTACCTAGCGCGCCAAATGTAGGATTCGGGGTTCCGCAGAACCTTGAGAGGTTCGAACTCTGCGGTGCGTGCGAAGAACTCTCTCTTCCCTATCTGCCTGCTCAACGATCCCACAGTCTAGCTCGACGAACCCAAGGGACAAGGGACACAACAGTTTATCCTATTTCTTGCCACCTTGCGGTGTAATACCCTACTCCAACTTTGTGGTGGATTGCCTCGGGGGGTTGAGGATGAAATAGTATAGTGGATGAATAGCCTCAGGAGGTGAGGTGTTCTTGAGCTTGATGAGCTGGTGAGGTGGTTTGGGAGGAATCGATCTGCCCTCCTGTATGGTGGTGGCTAAGTCCTATATATAGTGGCCTTGGTCCTCTTCCCAAATGTAGGCGGGAAGGGATCCAACAACGGCCAAATTCGAAGGGGGGCAACTAGTACAAGCTATCCTGACAAAAGTAATCTTCGCCAGCAAAAGACTCTTATGGTGATGCTGCAGTGGGCTCCGCGATGACCTCCGTCCTGCCGTCCTGGCGGTCTTGGTCTTGTTGCATCAATAGGGAAACATTTAGCTGATTCCTCGGGACCCTGCAGCTGCGCTTGCCTCCGTAGCACCAAAGAGGAAACTGGTACACTGTGCCCGCTGGCGCCCGCCTGGCCTTGGTCGTCATGGCTCGCGGCATACGAACCACGCGAGGTGCAACCTGCATTGATATCTCCGCTCCTCGGGAGCCAGCCTAGGGAGGCCGCCCCTCAGGGAGGTCTTTGTGTCTTCCGCCTCGCTAGGCTTGACCCCTCGCGAGGGTCTTGGCTTGTTGTTGTTGAAGCTGGGCCGTACTGGGCCGTTGACGGAGCCACGCCATGGGCCGCAGGCAGGCAAGTCTGGGTACCCCCATTCCCAGGATGCCAACAGCCTATCCTTGGAGCTTGAGACTGAGACTGAGACTTGTTCTCATAGCTTGGGTTGGGTGGGTGGGAAGATCCACGACCGCCGGAGTGCTTCTACTGATAAGGCGCACAAAACGGAGGACGTGCAGGGAGCCAAAACTTCTGTTGCTTCGAGACCACTTGAGAGGAAGAAGACGAGTGGACTGCATCCCTCAGCCTTTTCTTGGAAGCTTCACACTTGAGCTAAGTCGCTTCTTGTTTTAGAGCCATGTTATAGAAATGATCGAACTGAGTAGGCTCCACAAGAACGAGAGCTAGCTGAAGGTCCTCTCTGAGGCCACCCCTGAAGTAGTAGATCATACTCTTCCCATCAGGAACGTCTTGCCTTGCATAGCGAGCAAGATTATTAAACTTGACATTGTATTGATACACGGACATGCTTCCTTCCTTTAGATTGCGGAATTGCTCACGCATGTTCTCGGCAACACTTGTTGGAATGTGATGAGCGTGAAAATCCCGGCAGAAGTCAATCCAGGCAATCACTCGACCCCCTCTGGAATCTTTGTACTGCTGATACTAATCATCTGCTTAGTCCTTGAGCTAAAAAGAAGCGAACTTGCCATAGTCCTCAGGCCTGACATTGCTGCATTCAAAATGCTTATTGATGTCCATGAGCCAATCATCAGCGTCCATGGCCTCAACACAAGCGCTGAATGTCTTTGGCTGATTTGCGAGGAACGGATTGAGTGTGGCAAACTGAGGCTGATAGTTGAATTGCCCTTGACCTTAGTTTCCTTGGTTACCTTGGCCTTGGTTGCGCTCTTGTAAGAGTTGAAGAAGCATCTGTGTATTGGCGTTGGTGGCCGCCATCACAGCTTGCCATGCCTCCGGAGGTAGAGGAGGTGGCCGAGGTGAAGGGTTTGACTGCTCTCCATCGTTATGGTCCGGGTTCAGACGAGTTGGTGGAGCCATCCAGAAGAAGATGACATATGTTAGAACCACCATAGAAATGATAGATAAGCTGAATCAAAGGATAGACATTTGCAATGAAGAATTCACAATTACCATCCGAACATAGATTAAGCGAATGCATTCCGAAGTTAATATGATACGACCATTTTCAATGAGAAGCCACTTGGAATGGGTTGATGAATAAAAGAACAAGGTAACAATTGTAACAAATACATGGTAAAGATTCCCCAATCCCATACCAAATATATGTTGGAAAGATAACCTAGAGCTACTTGAATTCCCACCTATTAACTCCCGAAACTTTCTGGTTATGCAATCCTGTGTTGGGGATACAGGGAGACACAATATATCACACAACTAACAAGCCCTACGCTCCAACTGTATCCATCCTTAACACATAACCAAGAACCTTCGAAAATTGTCTACCTCAGACCTTCGAAAACATCCGATATACTAGCTGTGACAATACATCTGATCACTCACCCCAGTACTGGGTGTCGTCAAACTACTCTCACCACAAAGAGTATAGAAGCATTTTCGATGTAGGTGTCCTCTGGTATTCCGGAACTGCAACGGTAAACACTGTGACGAAAACACCTTGGAGCTCAACTCCCCAGGACACTGCCACAACCCTAAATGTCAGGAGGCACCAAGATAGAATCCCCATAACAATGATATCGGAATGATTCCACAATACCCGCGTGATCCTAAATTTTTTTTAGTGAAAAAGGGTAGAAGTGTGAGGAAAACACCTATGTCACGAGTCCTTACCAGAGCGAAGGGGATAAGGAGTAAAAATAATTCCTACTCTCCGATATAACAAGGACTCAAAACAGTTTTCTTCTAGACTCGTCAGCGGTTCGATCAAGCAAAGGCTCCTATAGTTTGTTTGGCTCTGATACCAACTTGTAACGCCCAAGATGCAGTTCTATCCCAATCACGTGATGAATTCATGATTGGACACAATTGCATTTTGGACGCGTAGCAAGGTGATACACAAATTCATACAACCTGAGTGAATAGAAAGAGTACGAGAATACAGGCATCACTTGCCCCAAATAACATAAATAAGGATCACCATACAGTCATCCATACATAAAGTAGTGTCCGACTACGGACTAGATAGAAAAGGAAAACCAGCCTGCTAGTAGGCCCACGGATACCGGACTAGGTCCTCTACTGATCATATGGATAAGTCACATAGAAACGACCACGATCTTCATCGAACTCCCACTGGAGCTCAGGGGCATCACCTGCATCATTCTCAACGGTACCTGCAACTGTGTTTGTAGTAATCTGTGAGCCACGGGGACTCAGCAATCTGAACACCCTCGGTAGCAAGACTATCAAAGATTAAAGGAAAGGTATGGACATATGGTGGAGTTGCAACAAGCACTAAGCATTGTCTGGTGGCTAACTTTTGAATGGAAGAATAACATGAGCATCTACGCAACGGTCGGAAGCTAGTAGTGATCAACAAGTGATCATGTACTACTTATGTTCATTCATAACCCAACAATGTTCTGTTCCCGAACCTCGTCGAAAAGACACCACCATGGCTACACACGCGGTTGGCATATTTTAATTAAGTTAAGTGTCAAGTTCACTACAACCGGATATTAAAAACTCCCATCTGCCACATAACCGTGGGCACGGCTCTCGAAAGTTTAAACCCTACAGGGGTGTCCCAACTTAGCCCATGACAAGCTCTCACAATCAGCGAAGGAAAATCCTCCTCCCGGTACAACCCGATCAAACTCGGATTCCCGGTTCACAAGACATTTTGACAATGGTAAAACAAAACCAGCAGGACCGCCCGAATGTGCCGACAAATCCCAATAGGAGCCGCACGTATCTCGTTCTCAAGGCACACCGGATGGGCAAGACCTCGGGTTCGCTGAGACCCTGGTTGCCCAAGGGGCGCCGAACATCGCCCAGGTTGGACCAGCACTCAGAGGAGCACTGGCTCGCGGGGTTGATTAAGAATCCTCGGGTTAATTACTCCCTATGCAAATTTTGGTTGTTATTTGGAAAATGGTAAAACCAATGTTGGGCATTGCTGGAAGAGTTTTATTCAAAGCAAACTGTCAAGGGGGGCCCATAAACCCCAACCATGCAAGGAACGCAAATTCAAGGAACATAACACCAGTATGACAGAAACTAAGGCGGCAGGAGTGGAACAAAACACCGAGAAAAAGGCTAAGCCTTCCTGTTGAGGATATAGACCTGGGGGTCACCCGCCAGGAGGGCCGGGTTACTCCAAGGATCATTACCAGAAGCCCGGAGCTAAGCTTCAGGACAATGGGCTAGAGATGGGCTGAGACCCGGATATGGCTCAAAGCCCGTAGTTACAATCATTGTTGTAGTAGACTTGTAGTGTAAGGCAAGTATTGTTTTAGAGCCCGAGCCGGACACTCTTATGAGCCGGCCGGGACTCTAAGGGCTGCTGGGCGTCAGCCTCCCTATATAAAGGGACGACCCGGCAGCGGTTTTGGGAGGACAACAATCTCTCCGAGAGCCGGGATAAGTGTTTAGCTCCCTGGCGATCGTAACCCTAATCAATAACACCTCGAACTGGATGTAGGCTTTTACCTTCATCGTAAGGGGCCGAACCAGTATAAACCCTCGTGTTCCTTGTCCCGCATAACCCCTTCAAGCTTCCTAGTTGCGATGGCTCCACGACTAAGTCCTAGCCCAAGGACATCTGCCGTGACAATTCCACGACAGTTGGCACCCACCGTGGGGCCAGCGCACGGTGGATTTGAGTTCTTGAAGGGCAGCTTCGAAGGGCTCAAGAGATACGCTGTGGGCCGGATGACCAAGAGTCGTCGCGGCAGGCTCTACATCGACGACGCGGACTGGGGCCCCGACGCCGGCTCAGTGGAGTACGGGTACCGGGTCCCCTTTGGCGGAATTCATATCTTCATTGGCAAGGTTGGTGAGCCGGGCCCCGAGCCGGGTCTCTGCGCCGATCTCATCGAAACGGCTCAGCGCGCCCGATCCTCCCGGGCCCGGCCTGCCTTAAAACGCGCTTTTGTGGGATGCATCCATGGAAGGCCCTCCGATCCATCTGGGTCTGGGGATGAAGCGGCCGCCGGCTCTGACGGCGAGTCGGCCGCTGATGAGTCAAACTCGTTGTACCAACTTCAAGATGGCAGGCTCATGAGTTATTCCGATGGAAACAGTATTCCGGACCTTCTTGAGCCGCCAAGTCAGGTCGGAGTTTTTATGGCTGGTGCGCAGCCTGTTCAGAACCCCGCTACCGGATCAGAAAACCCGGAGCCTTCCCCGGCTCAGGTGCTGATGGATCTCATAGATAAGATGACGGCCCTGTTAACTGCCACGGTTGACCCGGCAGATCAAGCCCAGCATGACGCGGCGGTGGCACAGTTAAAATTGGATCTGATGAAAGCAAAAGAGGATCTTGCAGCAGAAGGGATCAGGCTGGCGGCGGAGCGGGCGGCTCTCGACGCCCGGACTCAGTTGATTCAGGCGCAGTCCTTCCAACTCACGATGGATCAGAACGCGGCCAACGAGGTCATGAGAAGGAGGCATCAGAAGGCCCAGTCTCGACTCCCGCCGGTTTACGATCCGCGCAATCTATTCAACACGCCGGGTGCGGGATCCAGTAACCCACCAGGGGTCATTGCGCCCGGGCCGGGACCCCTTATTCAGCCACTAGTAATGGGGCCTCCCCAGGCGCCCCCTGCCCCGCCTCAGTATGTGCCAATACCCCCGGGTCATTACGATAACCCGCTGGAGAACATGGTAGCTGCGGCAGCACGACTGGCGGCTCTTCCCGTTGACGGCAATTCTCCGGCAGCCGTTGAAACCTGCCGGGTCAGGGAACTCCTGCAGACGGCTCTAGCGCAGCAAGAGGCGTACTCCTACAGCCGGGACAGGATCCACTCAACTCCTCGCCCAGGCCAGAGCCCGAGTTACAGCCGGCACATGGTCTCGGCGACCGGCTCAAGTAATGTCCGACGCCATGGCCCGGCTCATGTTGGAACCTTCTACGCCGCAGACCAAGCACGGCAAGAGGCGGAGCAGGTGCCGCAATCGACGGCTTATCAGACCCCCCCCCCGGCTTATCCAACGGCGTCCGTTGATGTGGGTATTTCTACCAGGACCGGGGGTGTCCCTTGTTTGGTGCCGGCCATCCGTAATGAACGTTTACCTAAGGATTTCAAGGGCCCTAGGAAGGTGCCTAACTATACAGCCGACTTACAGCTTGCGGCCTGGATTGAGAGTTATGAGATGGCTATGGAACTGCTAGAGGTCAGCGAGGCGGCCATGGCCAAATATTTCACCATGATGTTAGATGGAACTGCCCGCACGTGGTTAAAAGGGCTGCCACCGAACTCCATTGGGTCTTGGACTGAGCTGAAGGCCCGGTTCATTCAAAACTTCAAGGATACCTGTAGGCAGTCTATGTCAATTGTGGATTTGACTAACTGTAAGCAGCAGGAGGGTGAGTCCACGACCCATTGGGTTCGCCGGGTCAAGGAGATCATACATTCATCAGATAAGATGGACGCCGGCTCTGCAGTCTTGATGTTAGAACAGAACTGTCGTTTTGTGCCCCTAAAGATGAAGCTTGGGCGGCTTAAACGTGACTGCACGGATATGGGTACACTAATGGCGGCTCTTGTCAAATACGCTGATTCCGATGGTACCAAGGATCCCCCTTCAGATGATGAAAGGACAGGGAAGGGAAAGAAGAACGGCAATGGAAAGGGCCCTCAGTTTAACCCGGGGAATCAAGGAGGAGGCAAGCGCAAGGCCGATGGCAGCCTGGAGTTCGTAGCCAACACCCAAGGCAACAGCCAGCGACGCAAGGGGAGGCCCCCTCCCCGAAGCGGCGGGTCAGGACCTTCTCTGGATAAAGCAATAAAGCAGGACCTCTGTCCTTTGCTCTCTTCCAAAAATGTGTGTTGCTACATGCTGACTTACAAAAGATCCGGCTTATGATCATCTTCGAATCTAGCTGTAAGCAGTAAAGTCGCTTGGGGGCTTCCTGTTCACACATGGGTCGTATTCGAACCAAAGAGAACATAGCTGTCGATACCCATTTGATTGGCAAAGTGCCGAGCTCATTGGGAAGTTGCCTCTGGTCATATTTGAATCATAGTGTAACCCCTCTGAGAACCGACGTGGATCGTATTCGAATCAGCGTCGTTAAACAACTTTTCAGAATCACTTGGGGGCTTCCTGTTCAAACATGGGTCGTATTCGAACCAAAGAGAACATAGCTGTCGATACCCTCTTGATTGGCATCGCCAAACCCACTGGGGGCTATATGATCGTATCCGAATCTTAGCTTAACCCCTTTGGACCGAGTTTCTGGTCGTATTCGAACCGGAAGCCCTTAAGTTTTTATATTTTACCACAAACTTGCTTTGATCATGTCAAAGTATGTACTGCCGGGTTTCACTTGCCGGCTTAATTTTGGTTTATCTTGTTAGTTGAGCATCATGGATGTCATCAAGACAAATAAATTCGAGTTAGGATACCAACCGTGCTACCCGGGTTATTTAACCCGGAAGTATGCTTACAGGCTGTTAAGTGTGTCATCACAGCTATGTTCGAGTATAGTTAAGGACCGATCTTTTTTGGTTCGTATCCCGGGTTATCCATCTCAAACACCTGATTCTCAGGGCGGTAAGCCGCTTTGCGACTTGTAAATTTGCCTTTCTATGCAGATATTTAAAGGCACTTTTTAAGGTTGAGAAGGACAAAGGGATAATTCCGACCCGGAGGAGCATCAAAAGAATGACTTCAAAGGATTTCAGCATTCATTACGTGCACGATGGCACGGCAGAGATAAATTGTTGCACCTACTCTATTACAAAAATCTTTCAAAGTTTCAAGGATGGGCGTTGTTTGGTGAGCCGCTAGCCGGTTTATGACGCCTGCTGAGTTGAAGTCCCCGGCTCATCTTCTGCTTCGGCTGATCCCAAGGCTTCGAAGGTCGACGACTTCCAGTTGATGCCGCTGAGAGCTTCGAACTGAGCTTCTTCGTCAATTAACCCGGCCGGGTTAATCTCTAGGGCGAAGGTGTGCTGGCGAGCCGGGGGAATCAGATTGATAGCTTCATAGCGAGGGGTTGGAATCCTCTGATTCTCCGCGTTGTATCCCGGCTGATACTTGGTTAAATCGGTGTCGTTCCCGATGATGGTGGCCACCGGGCGCACAGCCTTCACACAAGCCGCGAAGTCCTTCTGGTCGAACGCTGAGCCGTCTTCTTTCAGGCTAGGGTAACCCAGGGCGATGTCTGCCGGGTCTAGCTCCGGCAAGAAGGCTTTGGCCCGGCTCAGTGCGGCGATTGCTCCGGATCTCGCGGATGCTCGTCGTAGCTCCTGGATCCGCTACGGCAGAACTGCAAGCCGGCGCAGGACTTCGGCCAGATGAGTCGGCACTTCATTTGACAAGGCCACCACAGCTAAGGCCCGCTGTGACCCGGTGTAGAGCTGTTCCACCAGGGTGTACACGGCCTTTAACTTGGTGACCACGCTCTGGATCAAGTTGGCGCTTCTGGAACCTGTTTAAACAACATCAGATGACCCGGTGATAAGGATGAGTTAAGAGATGTAAACATTCCAACTTGAATGAAAGCCGGTGAGGCAACTTACCGAAGATGGCAGCTACCATTTGGGACACTTGGCGCTTTAGACCGGAGAGCTCAGCGGTCTTCTCAGTGAGGGCCTTCTCCGCCTGTTCTGCCCGAGTCACCAGTGCAGCTTTCTCCTCAGCCCAGGCCTTCCGCCCAGCGTCGAATTCAGTCTTCAATTTCTCCTGAGCGGCGATGCTGGAGACAAACTTGGCATTTGCCTTCCGGGTCTCCATCTCTTGTGCCTTCAGCCGGCTCTTGAGATCCGCCAGGTCCGACTCTAATTTCTTGCCAACAGCCTGCATGTATTTCCGAGTTATTAACAGTCATTCTATAAAGTCCCAAGCGCTTTCCAAGCAAAGACACTTGGCACTTGGGGGCTAATGCATATTGAACGTATCTATCTATGTACGGCCGGCTCAGTTCAGTAAGCCGGAATCTAAAGTCTACAACATATTCAAGTATAAGTCCTAGACTTGGGGGCTAGAATGGCAAGGATCACTATGCGGAAAGTAAGAGAACAGCAGAAGGTTACCTCAGATTTTTGTTGGATCTGGTTGACCATGGCGATCTCGGCGTCCCGGCTCTTGTGAACCTGGCTGATGTAGCCTGAGACGAGTTCTCCAATACTTAAGTCGGTGTAGCTGGAGAGATCCAGATTCACCCGGTGGGGTTGCAGCAACTCCCTCCTCGCGGAGCATTTGGCCAGCGCGGTCGGCCTTCCCGGCTCAACAAACTCCGTCCGGGTAATTACCACGTCCGGGTCGTTAGCTGGTGGGGCTGAGCCGGAGGCCTCCGGGCTAGCTAACGCTTCGGTCGTTGTCTTGGTGGTCGGGGCAGGGGCTTCAGGCGCCGTATCCATGGGAATGGTGGCTTCAGGGGCGCAGGCGACTGGGGCTCTTGAACCGTCGTCTCCGGCTCAGGCAAGTCGGACACTCCGGCTGACCTGGTCTTCTTTACTCTTTTGGTGAGCTTTGCCTGGGCACTGAAAAGGCAGAAGTGTTAGGCATACAAAGGGTAAGTACAGACAGATAATGTAAGGAGATTGTTATTACCCGGGGGCAGTCTTGAAGGCCGGCAGACTTGACTGCATGGAGTCACCCGAGGAGGGGGAGGTCTCCTGGTAATTGGAGTCAGAAGAGTTGAGTGGCTGACGGATGACACCCGCCAACGGATGAAAAGGGTACAGGTGAGAAAAAACCTCAGTGCGGCGTTTCCTCGTTGCGTCGGGTAACCCAGTGGAGAGGTCGGTGTCCTTGCGGGCCCGGGTGTGACGCCGGCTCTCGTGAACCTGCTGCTTCAAAAGAAATTGAGGGTCTCGGTGAGCTAATCGATGGGAAAAGCTTACTTTCCGGGTTACCCTTCGGACTTTCAGCTGTGGTAAAGGCTCCGAGCCGGAGGAAAGTGATGTTACCTCTTCGACCACCGGGTTACTGGCGCCGGTGTCATCCTGTCAATAAGCAAGTGTTGATAAGGCGGACAGCATCAGACAACATATACTGCAAGAATTTAAAAGGTTTAAGGGTTACCTCTGACTCGGAGCTATCGCTTAATTGCAGCAGCTCCGAAGCAGTGGGTCTGTTTCCCTTTTTGTGAGGGGCGGCTCTCTTGGCGGCTTTCTTCGCCTTTCTGGCCTTCTTGGCCGCCTCGTGGTCATACTTGACCCGCCAGAATTTATCATCAGCCTGAGAAATACAGTAATGAGCTCTTAGTAAGATGACAGGTAAAACAAAATGGAAAGTTTAAAGTCAGCGGCTTACCGCGGGGGCTGGATTGGTCTTGCAGAACGGGGCTAGCCCGGTTCTTCCACAGTCTACCAGGCTCTCGTTTAAAAGAGCCTTGGTCTCTTCTTCAGCAACGTCTTCTGGAAGATCATTGCGACTGTGCCTCTGCGGGTCATCCTTTCGCCCGGTGTACTCACACATTAAGCCGGGGCGGCGGCTCAATGGGATCACCCGCCATGAGATCCAGATCCGGACCAGGTCAATTCCGTTCAGACCATTGCCTAGCAGGGCTTTGATCTTGTTGATCGTTGGAAGCAGAGGCTGGCGTTCTGCGGCAGTCAGTTTGTCGGATAATGGATGAGTTGGCTCCAGGCGCGTTGGGCGAAAGCCGGGCAGCGGGCTCTCATCAGCCGGGGACGTGTCTTGGCAGTAGAACCAAGTCATGTTCCAGTCCTTGGGGTGACTTGGCGGTTCTGCGTAAGGGAACAGACAATCCCTGCGCCGCTGGATGGAGATGCCGCCTAACTCTAGACTTGGACCGTTTGCGCACTCGGTTTGGCGGTTCAAATAGAACAGCTCTCTGAAGAGCAGCAGACTCGGCTCTTCTCCAAGATATACTTCACAAAAAACTTGGAAGTTGCAGATGTTGGATATGGAATTGGGTCCTATATCCTGAGGCCGAAGATCAAAGGAGTTGAGCACGTCCCGGAAGAATTTTGAGCCGGGCGGTGCGAAGCCCCGGCTCATATGGTCGGCAAAGATCACTACCTCCCCGTCTCTCGGCTGTGGCCTTTCTTCGGACGGGTCAGGGGCACGGTAGGACATCACTTCATTCTTAGGCAGATATCCGGACTTAACGAAGTTGGCCAGGGTCTCTTCGGTGACGCTGGATTTCATCCAGTTGCAAGTGATGGGAGCCTTGGGAGGCATGGTGACGGTTGGTGGTCTACGAGGAAGAGAAAAGTGTCCGGGTTAATTATAAGCCGGAGTATATCATTCAAGTTACAATGACGGCTTATGAAGGGGACTAATGGTATGTATTGATACGGTGGGTTATCTAAGCCGTCGGGGCTTTCAGGATAAGTTGATCGCTAGCCATTCTGGGTAGCGCACCTCACTGATGACACCAGCCTCTTCCAGCTTGCGGTTTTCCTGGATGATGAAGGACTGCTTCTCCGTGGACTGCCGCCGCGCTTTCTGCTTCATCGGGCGTACGTTGGGGCACACCCTCAGGTGATGCTCGATTATCCCACTCGGGACCCCAACTAGCTGCTTGGGCTCCTAGGCGAACACCTCCCTGTTCACGAGCAGGAAGCCCCACCAACGCCTCTTCTTGATCCGGGGCGAGGTCGGCACCTATGGTAAAGGTGCCTCCTGACGCCCCGTCCTCGTCGACTGGTACCTGCTTCGTCTTGGCCCGATCTTGGGAGAACAACTGCTTCTTTTTACCCGGCGTAGCCCCCGGGACCTCAGGCGCCCTCCCCGCTTCCGGCCGCGCAGTGGAAGAGGCCCTGAAGAGGAGCTTGAGAGCAGCTAGTGCGTCCTTGGTGTCCCCAGCCATGGTGAGGACACCGCTGCTTCTCGGCATCTTCATGAGGTTGTAAGCAGGGTGAGTCGCCGCCATGAACTTGGCCAGGTCCGGGTACCCGAGGATGGCATTGTACGGAAGATCGATGCGGGTGATGTCGAAGTCGTTGAGCTCATTGCGCTAGTTGTTGCGGGTGCCGAAGGTGACAGGCAGGCAGATTTGCCCCAGGGGGCAGGTGGAGCCGTCGACGACTCCGGTGAATGGCTTGGTGGTGTGCAGCCGGCCGAACGGCACGTGAAGCAATCCGAAAGCTTCCACGGAGAGGATGTTGAGGCCAGCTCCGCCGTCGATGAGGGTCTTGGTTACCGCCACGTTGCAGATGGTGGGAATGCAAAGCATCGGGAGCGCGGCTGCACCCGCCGTGGTTGCAGGGTGGTCCCTGGAGTTGAAGCTGATGTCGGTGCTGGGCGACGCCCATCTTGGAGGATCTCCCTGCTATATGTGGGCGGCACCCACTTGGCGAAAGAACTGCTTGACGTGGCGGTCTGAGGGCGGCGCTTGAGATCCGCCGAGGAGGACTACGATGGCATGGGGCGCCGGTGCCATGAAGCACATGACGAAGAGGCCACGCAGCTCCTCCCAGGAGGCCACAAAAGATCCTGGCAGGCAGAGAAGCCAGGCGCGTGGCACGCCGGTGAGAGCCATGGGGAACCAGTTGGCCATGACCTTGTCGTCGCCGCCGGCCGCCCAAACGACCTCCTCATAGGCGTGGAGGAAGCCTACCGGGTTTGTCGTGCCGTCGTAATGAGGCGGCATCTCCGGCCTGAACTTGGGCGGCCACCGTACCTGCCGCAAGGTGGGAGTGAAAGCTCGGAGGTTTGCGGCGCTTCCGCGGGCGCTCGTCGGTCTGGTCGGGGAAGAAGCGGTGCTCGCCATGGAAGCCGGTTAGCAAGGCGACGCAGACGGAGAAGCGAGGCTTCGACGCATCCCTACCTAGCGTGCCAAATGTAGGATTCGGGGTTCCGCAGAACCTTGAGAGGTTCGAACTCTGCGGTGCGTGCGAAGAACTCTCTCTTCCCTATCTGCCTGCTCAACGATCCCACAGTCTAGCTCGACGAACCCAAGGGACAAGGGACACAACAGTTTATCCTATTTCTTGCCACCTTGCGGTGTAATACCCTACTCCAACTTTGTGGTGGATTGCCTCGGGGGGTTGAGGATGAAATAGTATAGTGGATGAATAGCCTCAGGAGGTGAGGTGTTCTTGAGCTTGATGAGCTGGTGAGGTGGTTTGGGAGGAATCGATCTGCCCTCCTGTATGGTGGTGGCTAAGTCCTATATATAGTGGCCTTGGTCCTCTTCCCAAATGTAGGCGGGAAGGGATCCAACAACGGCCAAATTCGAAGGGGGGCAACTAGTACAAGCTATCCTGACAAAAGTAATCTTCGCCAGCAAAAGACTCTAGTGGTGATGCTGCAGTGGGCTCCGCGATGACCTCCGTCCTGCCGTCCTGGCGGTCTTGGTCTTGTTGCATCAATAGGGAAACATTTAGCTGATTCCTCGGGACCCTGCACCTGCGCTTGCCTCCGTAGCACCAAAGAGGAAACTGGTACACTGTGCCCGCTGGCGCCCGCCTGGCCTTGGTCGTCATGGCTCACGGCATACGAACCTCGCGAGGTGCAACCTGCATTGATATCTCCGCTCCTCGGGAGCCAGCCTAGGGAGGCCGCCCCTCAGTGAGGTCTTTGTGTCTTCCGCCTCGCTAGGCTTGACCCCTCGCGAGGGTCTTGGCTTGTTGTTGTTGAAGCTGGGCCGTACTGGGCCGTTGACGGAGCCACGCCATGGGCCGCAGGCAGGCAAGTCTGGGTACCCCCATTCCCAGGATGCCAACAGCCTATCCTTGGAGCTTGAGACTGAGACTGAGACTTGTTCTCATAGCTTGGGTTGGGTGGGTGGGAAGATCCACAACCGCCGGAGTGCTTCTACTGATAAGGCGCACAAAACGGAGGACGTGGAGGGAGCCAAAACTTCTGTTGCTTCGAGACCACTTGAGAGGAAGAAGACGAGTGGACTGCATCCCTCAGCCTTTTCTTGGAAGCTTCACACTTGAGCTAAGCCGCTTCTTGTTTTAGAGCCATATTATAGAAATGATCGAACTGAGTAGGCTCCACAAGAACGAGAGCTAGCTGAAGGTCCTCTCTGAGGCCACCCCTGAAGTAGTAGATCATACTCTTCCCATCAGGAACGTCTTGCCTTGCATAGCGAGCAAGATTATTAAACTTGACATTGTATTGATACACGGACATGCTTCCTTCCTTTAGATTGCGGAATTGCTCACGCATGTTCTCGGCAACACTTGTTGGAATGTGATGAGCGTGAAAATCCCGGCAGAAGTCAGTCCAGGCAATCACTCGACCCCCTCTGGAATCTTTGTACTGCTGATACTAATCATCTGCTTAGTCCTTGAGCTGAAAAGAAGCGAACTTGCCATAGTCCTCAGGCCTGACATTGCTGCATTCAAAATGCTTATTGATGTCCATGAGCCAATCATCAGCGTCCATGGCCTCAACACAAGCGCTGAATGTCTTTGGCTGATTTGCGAGGAACTGATTGAGTGTGGCAAACTGAGGCTGATAGTTGAATTGCCCTTGACCTTAGTTTCCTTGGTTGCCTTGGCCTTGGTTGCGCTCTTGTAAGAGTTGAAGAAGCATCTGTGTATTGGCGTTGGTGGCCGCCATCACAGCTTGCCATGCCTCCGGAGGTAGAGGAGGTGGCCGAGGTGAAGGGTTTGACTGCTCTCCATCGTTATGGTCCGGGTTCAGACGAGTTGGTGGAGCCATCCAGAAGAAGATGACATATGTTAGAACCACCATAGAAATGATAGATAAGCTGAATCAAAGGATAGACATTTGCAATGAAGAATTCACAATTACCATCCGAACATAGATTAAGCGAATGCATTCCGAAGTTAATATGATACGACCATTTTCAATGAGAAGCCACTTGGAATGGGTTGATGAATAAAAGAACAAGGTAACAATTGTAACAAATACATGGTAAAGATTCCCCAATCCCATACCAAATATATGTTGGAAAGATAACCTAGAGCTACTTGAATTCCCACCTATTAACTCCCGAAACTTTCTGGTTATGCAATCCTGTGTTGGGGATACAGGGAGACACAATATATCACACAACTAACAAGCCCTACGCTCCAACTATATCCATCCTTAACACATAACCAAGAACCTTCGAAAATTGTCTACCTCAGACCTTCGAAAACATCCGATATACTAGCTGTGACAATACATCTGATCACTCACCCCAGTACTGGGTGTCGTCAAACTACTCTCACCACAAAGAGTATAGAAGCATTTTCGATGTAGGTGTCCTCTGGTATTCCGGAACTGCAACGGTAAACACTGTGATGAAAACACCTTGGAGCTCAACTCCCCAGGACACTGCCACAACCCTAAATGTCAGGAGGCACCAAGATAGAATCCCCATCACAATGATATCGGAATGATTCCACAATACCCGCGTGATCCTAAATTTTTTCTAGTGAAAAAGGGTAGAAGTGTGAGGAAAACACCTATGTCACGAGTCCTTACCAGAGCGAAGGGGATAAGGAGTAAAAATAATTCCTACTCTCCGATATAACAAGGACTCAAAACAGTTTTCTTCTAGACTCGTCAGCGGTTCGATCAAGCAAAGGCTCCTATAGTTTGTTTGGCTTTGATACCAACTTGTAACGCCCAAGATGCAGTTCTATCCCAATCACGTGATGAATTCATGATTGGACACAATTGCATTTTGGACGCGTAGCAAGGTGATACACCAATTCATACAACCTGAGTGAATAGAAAGAGTACGAGAATACAGGCATCACTTGCCCCAAATAACATAAATAAGGATCACCATACAGTCATCCATACATAAAGTAGTGTCCGACTACGGACTAGATAGAAAAGGAAAACCAGCCTGCTAGTAGGCCCACGGATACCGGACTAGGTCCTCTACTGATCATATGGATAAGTCACATAGAAACGACCACGATCTTCATCGAACTCCCACTGGAGCTCAGGGGCATCACCTGCATCATTCTCAACGGTACCTGCAACTGTGTTTGTAGTAATCTGTGAGCCACGGGGACTCAGCAATCTGAACACCCTCGGTAGCAAGACTATCAAAGATTAAAGGAAAGGTATGGACATATGGTGGAGTTGCAACAAGCACTAAGCATTGTCTGGTGGCTAACTTTTGAATGGAAGAATAACATGAGCATCTACGCAACGGTCGGAAGCTAGTAGTGATCAACAAGTGATCATGTACTACTTACGTTCATTCATAACCCAACAATGTTCTGTTCCCGAACCTCGTCGAAAAGACACCACCATGGCTACACACGCGGTTGGCATATTTTAATTAAGTTAAGTGTCAAGTTCACTACAACCGGATATTAAAAACTCCCATCTGCCACATAACCGTGGGCACGGCTCTCGAAAGTTTAAACCCTACAGGGGTGTCCCAACTTAGCCCATGACAAGCTCTCACAATCAGCGAAGGAAAATCCTCCTCCCGGTACAACCCGATCAAACTCGGATTCCCGGTTCACAAGACATTTTGACAATGGTAAAACAAAACCAGCAGGACCGCCCGAATGTGCCGACAAATCCCAATAGGAGTCGCACGTATCTCGTTCTCAAGGCACACCGGATGGGCAAGACCTCGGGTTCGCTGAGACCCTGGTTGCCCAAGGGGCGCCGAACATCGCCCAGGTTGGACCAGCACTCAGAGGAGCACTGGCTCGCGGGGTTGATTAAGAATCCTCGGGTTAATTACTCCCTATGCAAATTTTGGTTGTTATTTGGAAAATGGTAAAACCAATGTTGGGCATTGCTGGAAGAGTTTTATTCAAAGCGAACTGTCAAGGGGGGCCCATAAACCCCAACCATGCAAGGAACGCAAATTCAAGGAACATAACACCAGTATGACAGAAACTAAGGCGGCAGGAGTGGAACAAAACACCGAGAAAAAGGCTAAGCCTTCCTGTTGAGGATATAGACCTGGGGGTCACCCGCCAGGAGGGCCGGGTTACTCCAAGGATCATTACCAGAAGCCCGGAGCTAAGCTTCAGGATAATGGGCTAGAGATGGGCTGAGACCCGGATATGGCTCAAAGCCCGTAGTTACAATCATTGTTGTAGTAGACTTGTAGTGTAAGGCAAGTATTGTTTTAGAGCCCGAGCCGGACACTCTTATGAGCCGGCCGGGACTCTAAGGGCTGCTGGGCGTCAGCCTCCCTATATAAAGGGACGACCCGGCAGCGGTTTTGGGAGGACAACAATCTCTCCGAGAGCCGGGATAAGTGTTTAGCTCCCTGGCGATCGTAACCCTAATCAATAACACCTCGAACTGGACGTAGGCTTTTACCTTCACCGTAAGGGGCCGAACCAGTATAAACCCTCGTGTTCCTTGTCCCGCATAACCCCTTCAAGCTTCCTAGTTGCGATGGCTCCACGACTAAGTCCTAGCCCAAGGACATCTGCCGTGACAATTCCACGACACTTCCACACTTTGCCAAGTATATAGATGCATTAGTTAAATATAAGAGATATAGTGATAGCTCAAGATATCCATGCTCCAACATGGAACAACCTGCACTGCACCTACAACTAGCAACGCTATAAGAGGGGTTGAGCAAAAGCGGTAACATAGCCAAACAACGGGTTTGTACGAAGGTGGGTTAGAGGCTTTCATAGAAACATGTGAGGCTGTACGAAACAAGTGGTAGGTAGCACGGCATAGCGATAGAACGAACAACTAGCAAGCAAAGATAGAACTGATATCGGGGGTAATGATCATCTTGCCTGAATTCTCCTCAGAGGGAATGAAAGCTTGCTCCTCGGAAACGTACTCGACAGGGTCCTCGTGCACGGACTCGTCTCCCGGCTCTACCCAAAGCAAGAACACAAGCAACGGAACACCAATCAATCATGATGCAATGCACACGCAACATGATGCAAGACATGGCATCGAATGCAAGATATGATGTGCAATGCATATGGGGTGCTTCGGAAGGGGTGCAAACGAGACGGAAGGAGAAACAATGAACATGGCATAATCTTGGTGACCCAAGCATGCCACTAGATAGATTGGGAGATTTCGGTTGAAATCGATATAAAGATCACCGGACACGGATGCACGGTTTGAAAATGACAAGCAAAACCATATACAATGCAAGTTGTTGAAAACAGCAACATGACAACTTGGATGCATCATATGAATATGCAACAGCACTTTAACATGAAAATAAATGGCATGGCAGGGAAGTACATGTCAAGCACTACAAAACATGATCACTGAGCTACTGCTAGAAACCACTAGAACATGCTAAAAAATCATGGCAAAAATGCAAATGATAATAGTTTTACAGACGGCAGAAATTCACTCAGCATGGCAAAAAAGGTTCAGATAGCAATGTTTAGGACTAGTAAACTATATGCTACAGGAATAGATTATAGAAAACTAGAGCATGGCATGCTAGTACTAATTTCACTTAATAAAATACCCTTACTGAACTTGCTCCAAAGATCTACAGAAATGATGATAGCATCAATGCAAACATGGCAAGTGATATCAAATGACCCAGACTCTGTAGAATTTCATGGCATGCCAGAAACATATTCATGATGGCATGTTTACAAGCTTGTTTAACTCAGCACAAGGCATATCATGGCATGCAATTAATTCTAGCAGCAAGTAGGCATGATGAAGAGCATGTTCACGTGCAAAACTATCCCATAGCATATATGGCATTAAATGCGCAAAAATTACAAAATGCAACATGCTGCATAAATGACATGATCACAAACTTTCTCAAAAGCTAAAAAAAATGCCACCAATGGATTATTGGTTTTTTCTAGCCCAAAAACATATATAATATGTTGGGGTCACTTTAGAAAAATCATCACAAATGCTTAGAATGGATTACTGCCCTAAATGGAAATAAACAGATTTAGCAATTTCCATATTTGGAACGTCATGAACTGGACTTGCCAGAAATGGAAAGATTCCATATGCAATAATGGAAATTCGCTGGGTTAAAATAAATGGGAAAGAAAGGAGGGGATTTGGGGGGATAACAGGTGGAACCTGGTCCCCTGTGAGGCTGACGGGTGGGTCCCGCAGGGGCCCTCATGGCGGTGACACAGACAACGCCCGAACAGGGAAAATAGAGGAGGGCGCCGGCTGTGGATAGAGCACGGTGGAGGCCTCGCCAGAGTATCTTCGGTGACCTAAGCAAGCGGCGGAAAGGCGCTACGGGGTCTCAAGAGTATCCCGCTACCGCGGGTGCCACCAGCTGCAACGGAGGACGACGGAGTCGACGCCGGCGACAAGCAACAGAGGCGGCAACGGGCGCAGACGAAAGTGACACGGCGGCGGCCTAAGCATGCAACTGCACACGAGGATCTGGCCTACGCGACATGGCGAACGAGTACGACACGCGCACGAGACGCAAGGAGGTCGGAACACTCGACGGCGATGAGGTCCGACGGCGATGAGCTCGGGCGCATGACGGATCGAAGGCATGGTGCGGCAGAGACCAAACAAACGGGTCAGGGAGACTCGGCTACTCACGTAGGTTCTGCGGTGGAGTCGAACGGTCTCGGGGAAGACGGGAGGTGGCGGATGTCGCTGGAGATGAATGGTGGCCGACGTGGATGTCAAGGAAGAAGCTGGCTTGGACTTGGAATCCCACAGGGAAGTAGTGGACGGAGACGAAGTAGAGGACGACAGCAGACTTGACAGTCACGGTCGCCCGGGCGAAGGTGACCGGAGAGCACATCGATGATGAGGTCGCGCCCCTGGATGCGCTCGGGACGGGGTGCAGGTGGCGGATCTGGTGGCCGGAGCGCACCTGGCGGTTGGGAGGAGGAAGAGGGGAACCCTAGGGTTTCCTTGGACAAGGAGAGGGTTTAAAAAGAGGCCTGGGACGAGTAGCGCGAACTCGTGCGCTCTCGGCCGCGCGGTCCCCATGGCAATGGCGATAGGAGGACGAAAAGGTGGGTTAGACTCGCTTGGAGACGCTGACGGGCGGGCCCGACCCAGCCACGTGGACGAGCGCTAGTGGGGGCAAGCGGGTGCGTGGGTGAGAAAGGGAGAAAGGGTCGCGCGCCTGGGCTGTGGGCTGGCCGGCGCGCGCGGCCAGCCGGGCCGACTGGTGGACGAGGCCCAGGTGGCTGCTGCTGCTACTGGGCTGCACTGCTGCTGCTTTTCTTTTTTCCTTTCTTTTCTTCAGACAGAGAATCAAAGAAAAAAGCACTGGGGGATTGGAGAGGGGTTTGAGAGATATGAAAATATCTCCATGACCCTGGATTTATGCACATGATTATAAAAATGGTTTGGAAACTTTAGAGGAAGAAAATGTTCCAAGTTTGAATTAGATTCAAACTTGAGGCATTTTTTACACCAACCAAACCAAGTCCAAATGAGATGAAATTTTGCAGAGATGTTTAACGCAGGGTGCATGATTTATGAGGCAAAGATGAACATTTATGGAGTGAGGATACATGATCTTGCAAAATGAAAGAAAGGAAGGAATAGAAGGTGGTGGTCATGCTTGGATCCACATAGAGCGTGCAACAAACATAACATGCATGAATATCATGGAAATGCAAGTTGACATAAGCACAACACAACCTTTATATGAACATGATGCAAACATATGATGGCAAAATGGAATATGACAAGAATAGCAAGGCAATGGAATAAATAAAACAAAGCAAACCCCAAAATGGAACCAACAAGGAGGAAACCACTTGGAATAGGGCATGACAAGGTTGGATACATTGCCAAAATATGGAAGTTTTACATATGGGGTGTTACAGCGCCTCACTCCTCCTCACCTTATCTATCATCTTTCTCGAGATATCATTTTTCGATGAAATTCTCGAGATACCATTTTTGGATGAAATTCTCGAGATATCATAAAGAAATGCATCCTGATGTTCCGTGCAATGCACAGGCATCTTGTTAGTCATCTTGAGATTTACGAAGTCACATGCAAGTCCTGGACAGGAACGGTGGGGAGGTCCAGATGTCTGCCACATGAAACTCCAAAACATTGGCCACATTCCACCCCACAACTCTCCAGGCTCTAGCCGTCCGGCTTTGGAAACTCTGCACAGTCAAAACCGATTGACCGGTCGTCATCGGAACCACTATTCACACCAGAACCTTCCCTGCTCGGCCTACGCCAGCTACTCTCCATCCCATTCCACCACCTTTCGATCCCCTAGCCCGCACCAGCCGTCCCCAAGTTCGTCGGAAAGCCATGGTGCACCGCAAGATCATGTATTACAAGATGCTGACGCCGGAGCGCCGCGCAGAAATCATGGTGGCGGTCGGCGCCACAGACCTCCGTTCCCAAGCTCACTTTGCGGCGGGCCAATCCTCGAGTTCTCTGGAGCCAAGCTCCGAGGAGGCGGAAGCCTATCCAATGTTCATAGCAGAGGTCGCGGCGCAGAAGGCCCCTGATGCGTATGAGACGATGGACGTCCACTTTGTGCCGGCGTCCGGGTTCCCCATGGTGCAGGGGGGCCAGCGGTTCAACCTGGCGATCCTAAAGGAGGACTGGGAGGCAGATGCTCAACTTGACATGGAGCACGCGGATGCCGCTGCCATCAAGGCCCTCCTGCAGGCGGAACCGAATGTTGTGGATGTGAATCGGGCAGCGGAGGCTCAACTTGATGCGGAGTGCACGGATGCCGCTGCCATCGAGGCCCTCCTGCAGGCGGAACCAGACATCCTGGACTTGAACCGGGTGGCGAAGCCTCAACTCGACGTGGAGCACGCGGATGCCGCTGCCATCGAGGCCCTCCTGCAGGCGGAACCGAACATCATGGATATGAACCGGGCGGTGCTCGCGTCCGTGTAGAGCGCCCGCACGCTCCGCGTGAACGAGTATTTGGAGGCCGAGGACAACCACGGTGCGGAGACACACGTGGGAAGCTACGGCTGGTTCGCACCGGTAGCCAGAGGCGACGAGGCCATCTTGCTCCGCGAGTAGTGATAATGTTTCATTATGTTGTTGTCTTTTCGGATCTTTTGCTATGTAAAAACATATATTTATGCAAGTCGCCTGGCTTTCATAATTTGGGTCAGTAGACCATTTCTGGTGGTTGGATGAATATCCTACGTCTCCTAACCCTTCTTCTTCCTCACCTCTTCTTCTTCCCCAATAGACCACCGCATGGGCTGCATAGATCTTCCCCAACATGCGGTTGGATAAACATACTGTATGAATGACAATTATGTGTCAGTGGTAGGATGGCTGAGTTTGGTTTGATCACATGCGGTAGCATGTGTCAGTGAGCGTGCATTCCCTTGGTTGGGTTGGCGGCGTGTAGGAGCGACTGTGTGAGGGTGCGATGCGACAACGACAGCCGTGCGCAAGTGTACCTCCTTTTCATTTTGAAAAACTATAGGCAAGCTTGGCAAAAATGTGTGGCAAAGTATGGCAATGCAAGGCCGAGATCCAAACAGGATACAAGTACGTACTCCCTCCATTTATTTTTAGTCTGCATATAAGATTTTGTCAAAGTCAAACTTTGTCAACTTTGACTAAGTTTATAGAAAAATATATCAAGATACACAATATGAAATCAATATTGTTAGAAAGGCGGGGGTCTCCTTTGCGGGATTGATCGATACAAATCCTCGTTTGACGTGCCAATTAATGCGTATTTTTCTCCAATGGCCAAAGAGCTAACCATCTCACTTCTCATGGCTTGATTAATGTAGCGCCATGCAAACCAACCTTCTCACTTCCTCATGCATGCAAGGGTATATTAATGTCCTTGGTTGCTAGTACGAGGCAAACCCCATCAATTTTTCCTCGATTAGTGTTAGTGGCCTTCTTCAAATTGTAAATTTGATACTGGCCTTGAATAAAAAATGGAGATGGTAACTATTTGACTTGCTTCCCCATTGCGGTGACGTACGATTTCTCGAACGTTGTGGCTTTGGCGAAGTGCGTTCGGCGGAGCACACCATTGAGGGAGACCACCGTAAGTCGTTCGCAAGTGCCGTGTGCAAGCCGAGATAACCGCCTTCTTTGCATCCAAGAAGTCCATTGAACCAAAGGATGCGTAAATGTACTAGTACTACACAATAACACCGTCCATCCAACTTAGTGCAGCAAGGTGGTTTCTCGAAGAAGACGATGGAGAAGCGGTGTCAGCGAAGAGTGAAATGATGGTTTCTTTGTCCATGCTTTGTGATTTGACGCCTCACTGCATTGTGATTTGTGATAGAACGTACACGGGAGTAGACTCTGTGCTCTATACTATACATGTGTCCAAGCACGGGAGAAAGAGGAGAGAGGTTGCATTTTTCTATTCTTTCAATCAATCAATTAGGGAGCTTCGGTTCTATCTTTTTGGCTTTGGTAGCACCCTCCACAATGGTTCACATTGATGCCAAAAGCTATTTCCACATTTTTCTACACATTTCGAATACCGTTAACAGTACCACTTGGTTTTGCTCCTGTGTGCTAACTATACAAATCTCGATTATATTGATCTAAAAAATTATAGTATCAGGATTAGTAAAAAGGAGGTGATTTTGCCGCGCGGAAGGCGAGGGAGGTTTCTTATTTCTAGAGGACGCTGGCCTGGCGGTTTGCTCACATGCGGTCCCATGTGTCAGTGCTTTACCAAGACGATCCGCGTCCCACATGAGGCAGAAGAACGACAAAAGCAACACGTGGTTAACTTGAACAAGATGAAGGAGAAGCGGATTCAGCAGCGAGTGAAATGATGGTTGCTTCGTCTCTCGAACTTATTTTTTTAGCATTACTTCGTCCCTCCAACTTAATTGCGGGAAAGGTGCAGCTTTGTGATTTGGCACCTCATTGCTTATTACTACGCCAACGCCATGACTGGGGTGCTTCACCCCTGCTGCTCTGCACTGTTATTTCGGTATGGCACGTGGACTCGGTTGCTTGATGTCCCACATGTCGGCAAAAGGGACTAGAAGATTTATGAAAGCGAGTGCTCCACTCTTACGACGAAGGAGTACATGACACGGCGCCCAATGAACTTTTATTGGTACTGTAGTACTACTATAGTTTTGTTGTTTCGCATGATCCATCGATACAATCCCGATTAAACACGCAAGGGCGGGATTTTTCCCGCGCAGTAGATGATACTAGCCATACATTTCAAAGGCAATTTTAATGTATGCAAACTGAATAATTAAGCAACAATATGAGATCTAGTAAAACTAAAAACACATATGATTTATTGTGTTAGAGTGTAGTAGTAGTGCTGTATTGCATAGTTGTTAGATGTAACATGCGAGAACGTGTAGAGATGTACTTTTGGAGGGCCTACAGAGAGAAATTGGGCATAAAGTGGATTCAAATATTTGTATTCATCTTCATAGCAATAGTAACTCCATATCTACAGTTTGTACACTGGACGTGAATGCTTTTTCGCTCTTACAAAACCAGTACAACAATAATGGGGTGGCGCGCGCCAATTTAGCCACTGGCACGTTGGCCTACTCAGCTCCACAGAGAGAGCGAGAGCAGAGATAAATACACTGGCGGTCAGTGTATTTCAAGAGAAAATCATAATACGGTAACCGGACTTCAGAATACGCTCATTATGGTCACTATATACGTTTCGCGGTGATTATACAATCGCTTGATCACCTTTCAGCATCGGATTGCACTCTGTTGACCGGCCAAATAGTCTGCGTGGCAGTATGTTGACTGGTTAAATTGACCATGTTCCTTGTGAGTCCCACTTGTCAGTTCGCATAGGAAAAAGGTAAGATAAACACAAATTTACGCAGGCGCGACAAGACTCCAACCTGTGCGCGGGAACCACCTGGTTGTGTATGTGTCTGTCAGGGCCTGATGTGTGCACATGCACGTGTAGGTTGAACACTAGAGCATGAGCGTGTGTGTTGGTCATGTGGTTTGTGTCACGACCGGTTTTTCAATAAAATAGTTATTGAGAAACCAATCCCTGTTACGGACCAGCGAGGAAGAATTCCTTCTCACTGATAGACAATATATTGGTCACAGAAAAAAAATACCAGGAGTACTAAATATAATACAAGGTTGAGCAGAGACCGCCCAACAATTTATTACATGCACGCCGATAAAACAATACGGCGGATAGGGTGGCAAACTTCTAACTCACGATAATAACGGTGGTGGAAATATCATCGCGAAGCGAGTGACATGATTCCAGAAAACTACAACTCATCGAGCGTCGGAGTGAGGCTCGAGAATACTTATTGCGGGTGGCGGAAGCGTAAACGATACAAGTGACCAATATCCGGGATAGCGCAGGACTGACTGGGACTCCTCTAGGCGTCGGACGCGCTATCAAACTCTTCATCCAAGAGATCGCCTTCGTCAACATCTGGCCAAATCAACAAGCCAGGTGAGTACTATGAAAGTACTCGCAAGACAGTTCGGACATAAGGTATAAGAAATGCAAACATGAAGCACATGAATAAGTTAATCAGTGCGATCAGACACAGGGATAATAAATACTGGGTGCCAAGCGAGGGTCTGACTGACTCCTCGAGAGGAAAATGCGGGATAATAATACAGGTGCCAAATGAGTGTCTGAAAGACTCCTCGAGCGGAAAATGCGGAATAATAATGCTGGTGCCAAACGAGTGTCTGAAAGACTCCTCGAGTGGAAAATGCGGAATAATAATGCCACAGTCGGGCGTCGGGGCGACACCACATAAAGGGCTTATAACAGAAAGTAAAGACAGTGCATGCCGCAGTCGGATGTCTGAGCGACATCACATAAAGGGCTTATATCGAAAGTGAGAAACGAGTACACGCCACAGTCGGACGTCTGCACGACGTCTCATAAAGGGCTTATATCACAACTCATTAATACAATAGCTCGGAGACATAAATTATCACAAGCATGAGACACAAAAATAAAGTTAGTCCATCAATTGGAATAACAATAAATCTGAGATTTTACCGCTTGAGCTTGTTCACCGGGGCAAGATTTTCACACGGATAGATTTGGACATAAAGTCTACATTACTGATCATGGATACGATGATTTGGAAACAATTGACTCTGCAGAGTTTGTACTTAACCACAGCCAACGGATTGAAGTAGTCACGGGGACTAGTTCCGTCTACGGTGTTCTGGAAGGAACACGTCTAACCAGTACACACCCAATTTAACCATCCGAAGCCAGGGATCACCCTCGGCAACATTCAGGAAAAACCCTGAGTCGGGGAGGCTACAACCTCGCGTAGCATGGGATCAAATTTCTATACGCGCGCTATAAGGGGGTGCCCCCCCTCTCGGTCCCAACCGGAAACACCCATGCCCCCTGACCGAATGACTGGCTTTAATCCTGGGCCAAGGTACCATCATCCCGGCCTCTCTGTTTGGTGTGTACACGGAAAGAGGTTACCAACTTACTAAACCGTATCCTAGCAATGAGACATGTGGTAGCACGGAAAGGGGAAGGGACAATAACACGGCTCCAACCATGTTAACGTCGGAAAAGTCGGATGACACAAGGCTGGCATGCTACAACAGTACCACCTTGCTGCCCTTCATGTCACCACATGATTAGGCCACCTCTCATCAGAGGTCATCGCAACTTTGGAACAACCGGGTCGTTGCCTTACAAGCAACGAGGTATTTATCGACACTCACATGCCACGCACAAACTTTCACATGAACATGCAAAACATCTGCCATATCAAATGTTCAGACATGATTGCCTGGTTCGGAGAAGTCGGAGTCTAGCTCGGCGAAGTTCGCGGCTCCGTCCCCTCTCCCGGAACCTACGGCAATCACGAAACGGGGTACTAACGTGAAAACCAACACATGCACAGAAACTTTGCCAAATATTTTTCAAATAAATCCCATAAAAAACTAGACAAAACTTCGAGATTGACAGAAAAGGAATCACTCAAAAATACCTTTTCATTAAAAAGTTATAAAGGTTTCTGTCCAGGGACCTTTCTGTAATGAAACAGAAAAGTTCCAGGGTTTTAACTGAGAAAACAGAAAACGCTTCGACTGGGAATGCGCAAGCGCAAAGGGGAAAACGTATTTTGCCCGAAGGCGCCAACAGAAAACGGTTCGGGGAAATAAAACAGAGGCTGACACGCGGGGCCCGCATGTCAGTTTTGAAAGCTCGCCGGCGCCCGAAGACGGCGGTGGACGCCGGCGTCGAACCACGGGGAGTTAGGAAAAACGGAGGGTACCAAGAGCTTCAGTGTCTTCTTCCGCGTCGGTGGGTGGTGGACTCGTCCAACGGGGAGCACCACGTCGACGGCGACACTATCTCCGGCGGACGGCGGTTCGGGTGAGGTTGGGGAACTCCGGTGGAGGGCTGCAAAGTACGAATTGAGGCGCGGGTCAGAACGGGTGATGCAAGGAGAAGCTACTGGCAAGAGGAAGGGGTCTGCGGAGCACACACGGGGGCGAATCGGGCTGGATCCCGTGGCGGGTCGCGGCGGCCGGAGTCGAGGAAGGAGACCCCCTTGCGGCTCTTCCAGTGGCTGGGCGTGCTCTAGGGGAAGTGTAGGGCTGGTGGGTGCTCGAGTTGAAGCTCGGGACCTCTATTTATAGGCAGATCGACGGGGTGGCCGTGAACGGAGAATCTCCGGCGAGCGATTACGGCGGGCAGTGGGTTGGCAGGGGGTTTGAGCGGTCGAGCAGCATCAGTGGATGTTACGGGACTCGTTTTGCAGCTAAACGGAGCTGGCCCTGGCGTAATGGTGTCTGTCCACGGTGAGGTGACCGCACGGGCTCAACGGCGGCAGAGAGCGTGCTCCGCGCCCTGGGGTTCACGACGAGAGCGGCAGCGCATTCGGGGGAGTGGACGGCCACGCGGCGGGCTCCGGTGGTTTGGGCGGTGCTGGGTGGAGTCGGCGGCGCCGTGTCTCCTGCTGGCGCCCGCAAAGCCGCCGCCGGCGTCGGTCACGGGGCGGCGCACGTTCTGCTGCTCATCGCCGACGCCCGCAAGATGCCAGGCACTCGTGCGGTGCAGGAACAAGTGGGCGAGGACGTGGAGCAAGGCGACGCGAGGGTACTGGCGAGATCGACGCCCGTTTCTGAAGAAAACGACAGTGAGCACTGCAGTGTTCTCTGAACTTAACTGAAACTTGACATGACCATGCACTGCAGGTGTTCGACAGTAGGTTTTGGTAAAGAGATAAATTTTTCTGGAGCTGTAACTTGGTGAGATGACCACTCAAAGCACCCAGGGGCTGCATGAATGTACTTGGAATTTTTGGAGAAAGTTTTGAATGAATTTCACCAAATTTGCCAAATCTGGTCCAAACTTGCAGCTGATGTAGTTTGAAAATTTTGAACTGGAGACCAGTGGATCTTCATGGTTCTAGGTTGAGGGTTCAAAGGACTAGGAGGGGAAAGAGTTGGGTGGTAAAAGTCCAAACAGAAAATGGAGTTCCTTTGTAAATCTCCAAGTGCTATAAGAGAAGACAGAAATTTATTTGAATAGAATTTGAATGGAAATGATCATATGAGGAGGTTCAACTTACTGGATTTGATGCAAATCATGATCCAAAGGTGAGGGAAGGGTTAGGAGAGAGGATTTGCACTAATGCTATGGCAAGAAGGAATAGTTGAAAGTGGCAAAGGACTTTCCAAAAGCCATAGTGCAAATTCAAGAAAAGGTTTTCAAAAGTTATTTTCTCAAATGAAAACATTTTGTCTTGAGTCCAATGAAAAGCAAGAACCTCCAAGACCAAAGGAGGATCTTGGGTAAATTCAAATAAAAATTTTGCCATAAAGAAAAATATTTGAGAGTGAGAGTTCTCTTGAAGAAATTTTTTAAATCACTCCCTTCAAATCAAAAAAAATCTTTTTGAAAATTCCAAATAAAAACTTGGGTGTCACAGTTTGTGCACGCATGCATGCATGTGTGCGTGTGAGTGTTGCGTGCGTGCGTGGCCGCATGTGTACGTGTGAGTGTTGCGTGGGTGCATGGCTGTGTGTGTACGTGTGAGTGTTGCATGCGTGCGTGGCTGTGTGTGTACGTGTGAGTGTTGTGTGCATGCGTGGCTGCGTGTGTACGTGTGAGTCTTGCGTGCATGGCTGCGTGTGTACGTGTGAGTGTTGCGTGCATGCAGTTCATGTGCATGCGTGTGTGTGTGTGTGTATAATAATCACCACACCAACTCATGTGTGTTAAACAGACGACCCAGCATACCAATACAAGGCCACCTTGTCCGATGTGCCCGCGGTCATGACTTTGAACTACCGTCCAATATTTTTTTTATCGTTTGTTTTCATTCTTATACACGCTGACAGGTGGGCCCAATGGTAGTGAGATAATGTGATGCAACACTAGAGGTGCCACGTGGAGTGTTTAACTGGTCAACTAGTCGTGTCTTGAGCAAATTTAGAGCTGTATGGTGAGCCCGTGACTGTATAATAACCACAAAACATAAATGGTGACAGTAATGAGTGGATTCTGAAGTCCAATGTACGTATCATGCTTTCGCTTCAAATCCAATGATCGTCACTGTAATATCGCGAGAGAAATATCAAACATGCGTGAATGTGCTGGGAGCGTACTTTTAGAGGACCTGGAGTTAGTTTGTGTGCGTACGTGAAGGGGCGTAGAGGGGGTGTATGTGATGCAGAGAGAGAGATGCTCTTCGTTTCTCTTTATTATGACTAACTTTATATATTATATAAAAAAATCACAGTGCGGAATAAATATCATTGGGTGCACCATGCAATGCAAATTAACGTTCATACTCCACCTTATAACTTTGTGACGTTGTATATATGTAGATTCTAAAATAATTTTTTGGCCTCACTTTGTGTGGTTTTATTCAAAAGGAATGTTGTATGCGAAGTAAACGTGAAGAGAGCGCTTTTTAGATCAATGCGGTATGTGATGTAACATGTGTGAATGTGTAGTTGACGTATTTGGCAGGGCCCAGAGAGGGTATGTGTATGTATTACGTATTCGAGAGAGGCGTGGATAGAGGGGCGGGTCGGGGGGCGACATGGGAGAGATAGCACGGGAAATGAGACAGGTCTAGAGAGAGAGTCGAATAGGATGTCATGGCGAGAGATGCCCTTGAGTGCGTATGTGCAAGGGGGAGCAGATAGAGGCATGAGGAGATAATATTTTGTGTGGTGTCTGTGTTGGTATGTGTGGGTGTGAGAAGATAACGAGACCTAGGGGCAGAGGGTGTCTCACCACGTGAGGTCCGATGGGCTGAGGTGAGGCCCTTGGTTCGGTTCCATCCAGCGCCACGTTGGTTGGCCCGTGACGCATTCAGGGAGACCCATAGAGGACTAGTCGTACAAGACAAAGATACTAGAGTCATGAAGGACTCTGTATCCACTAACAAAGCTGGCTAGGATTTGTAACCCTAGGTCCTCGGCGGTAACCTACATTACCATTCATCCAACCTTACTTTAAGGAGCATCCTACAGAATGCTCAGCTGGAATCATACTCGTCAATTAGGAAGAGAGGTGGAGACAATGCGTGCGAGACAAGCCTGAAGATAATGTGCATGCAGGAGAGACGTAGGCATGCTCATGCATACATTAAGGGTCGATGGGCATTGTGCATGAGTATGCATGTGAAAGTAAGGGTGCTTGTGATAAAGGTTAGTGAAAACAGTCATAAATGGTTGCGAGAGGAAGGGAGGGTGATATCGAGAGCATGCATGCGAGAAAGAGACCTCGGGAGAGAGTGTGTGAGCATGTGTGAGAGACCACCGATGGATATACACCGTGTGCGTGTATGTGTGAGAGAGAAAGTTAACGCGTGTGTGAGGAGGGGCCTATGGAGATTGAACCTACACATAAAGGACTGATGTACACATTGATTAAAAATATAAATTGTATCCAAACATTAGGATGTGATCATGATATTGGCAATTCGCGTAAGGAACAGTCATTGATCCATCAGACATCTATATTCTATCAAATTTGAGCATGCCTAAGTTATTATTCGATATAATTGATTCATAGAGTCAGTATTTTGAACTCGAGACAATGCATCGCTTTAGCAATTCGAATATAAACGTGAGTATAGTTCATGTTGTGTGTGTAAAGCACATTATACACAGGAAAGTTACACAATGAACATTATAAATAGCTAGCTATGAATTAGCATACATTTGAATTCAACTTAAGGTGGTTCAAAAAAATTGAATTCAACATGAAGTCCATTAAATTATTTGAATTCGATATCATGGCATTTGTAAATCATACCTAAATTATGGGCACACAAATCTTTGCTCTGCTTTTGTACATAATAGCATATATAGTTGTGTACAAAATAGATTGAAATTTACCTCCTCCGTTCCAAAATAATCGTAGTTATAGGATTTTCAAGTGTCAAAATTTCAAAAAGAAGCACATAATTTACTGAGGCTTTCAAACATACGAGGTCAAATTTAATGTTGTCTATTTTGGTCAATCCTCAAAGTTCAAGAGTACTCTAAAAATGAATGCTTATGTTTCAAAATTTCGAAGGAAGCGCCAAAAGAGCCTCTACTCGCCCGAAACAGCGTGAGAAGAATGTTTGGTAGAAGGAAATTACTTTTCTAACTCTGACCCGTGAAGTCTACCAGCCCGACGTCTATAGGTCTAAACCGGTGTAGGTTTGTAACTACATCTAGACGCCACACAACCGCCTCCGAAAAACATTCATACACCGTGGCCACCAAAACACACATTCGCTGGGCCGAAATTGCTCCCGCCCACTATTTGGGATACCTGGGATTACCGTCCTACCCCCGACCTGCCGTAGGTCCAAAATTTAAGAGGGGGGCAAAGTTTGTACTTCCCCAAATTTCAAACAAGCGTGTCCCATCCATTCAAAAAAAAACAAGCGCGTCCCAGACGGAAACATGGTTACGCCATAGCCCCCCGCCCGCCCCTCGTCCGATTCCCCATTGGTACTCCGTGCACGCCAAAACTACCTCTCCACCAGCCGTGAAACCCTGGCGTCCTCTGTCCGCCACCCCATCCCACCCCTCAACTGCCGCCCTCCTCCATCACGCCGGAGCCATACTAGCGATGTCGTAGTCCACCACAACTGTAACCGCAAAGGCCCTCCACAGCTAGTAGTTAAGCCGAGGCCGAGCTGCCTCTAGGACACCGACGCGCACCATCCCCGAGCTAGTTCAACCACGCCGTCCTGTGCCTCACCGCTGCCGCTCCAACATCGCCATCGTCCACCGCACCGAAGCTGTTCCCGCTAAGCCGTCCTTCGCCTCCTCGGATCTGCTTCCCCTCCGCCGACAGACTGCCATCGCAACACAATCAACAATTTGGCCATGAGTTCATCCAAGGCTCCACACTCCTCCAAAACATCGGTTCCCCCCGGTGAAAAGAAGCACATCGCCACGGTATCAGGAGGACACAGCACTTGCAACCGCAACTGGTACTCCTCTTCCCTTATTCGTGTGAATCTTGTGTGTCTGCTGATACGTCTCCAACCTATCTTTAATTTTTTATTGTTCCATGCTATTATATTATCAATCTTGGATGTTTTATAATCATTTTATAGTCATTTTATATCATTTTTTGGTACTAACCTATTGACATCGTGCCAAATGCCAGTTGTTGTTTTCTGCGTGTTTTTTACATCGCAGGAAATCAACACCAAACGGAGTCCAAATGCAGCGAAACTTTACGGAGATTTTTTTTGGACCAGAAGACACCTAACGGGTTAAGGCTGCGCCTGGGGGTGCTCTGAGGAGAGCACAACCCACCAGGGCGCGCCAGGAGGCCCAGGCGCGCCCTGCTGGGTTGTGCCCACCTCGGGTGCCCCCGGACCGCCTCTTTGCTCTATAAATACCCCAATATTCCAGAAACCCTAGGGGAGTCGACAAAAAGCAATTCCAGCCACCGCAGATTCCAGAACTACCAGATCCAATCGAGACACCATCTCGGATGGGGTTCAACACCTCCATAGGTGCCTCTCCGATGATGCGTGAGTAGTTCTTTGTAGACCTTCGGGTTCGTAGTTAGTAGCTAGATGGCTTCCTCTCTCTCGCTGAATTCTCAATACAATGGTCTCTTGGCGATCCATATTATGTAACTCTTTTTGCGGTGTGTTTGTTGGGATCGGATGAACTTTGAGTTTATGATCAGATCTATCTTTTTATATCCATGAAACTTATTTGAGTTTCTTTCATCTCTTTTATGCATGATTGCTTATAGCCTCGTATTTCTTCTACTAATCTTATTTGAGTAATAGTAGAAGATGCAGGCAGGAGTCGGTCTACTAATCTTGGACGTGATGCCTATATAATGATCATTGCCTGGATATCGTCATGATTATTTGAAGTTCTATCAATAGCCCGACAGTAATTTGTTCACCCACCGTTTGCTATTTTTCTCGAGAGAAGCCACTAATGAAACCTACGGCCCTCGGGTCTATTTCTCATATTATTTGCCTTTGCGATCTATTTTTCTTTGCTTTTACTTTCAGATCTTTTAAACCAAAAATACAAATATACCTTGATGCGTTTTATTCTCATTTATTTTATTTGGCATTCGATCTATCAATCTACTATAATTTTATCTCATGTCTGTTTGCCTATCTTGATGTGCCTCTACCCGGAAGGGATTGACAACCCCTTTTACACGTTGGGTTGCGAGTAGTTGTTATTTGTGTGCAGGTGCTGTTTACATTGTGTGATACTCCCCAAGTGCAGGGAATCATCGTAGCAATTCCCAAAGGTGGAAGTGATAAGTATGGAGTGTCGAACCCACAAGGAGCTAAAGGTAAGATCAATATTCTCTCAAGTCCTATCCGCCACTGATACGACTCTACGTACACCGAATGTTTGCTTCCAACTAGAAACAAGAAATAAAACTACGTTGTGGGTAAGAAGAGGATAACTTTGCATGGTATCGGAGAGCTAAAATATAAAAGTAGGTGTTGTTGTCATAAAGTTGGAATATATTACTAAATATTATAAATAGCGAGTGTGGAATAATGATGGGTCGGTGTGCGGAATTATCCTAGGCAACCGTTAACAGGACCAGTAGTCGTCATTGCAATTTCATATGAGGGAGAGGCATAAGCTAACATACTTTCTCTTCTTGGATCATATGCACTTATGATTGGAACTCTAGCAAGCATCCGCAACTACTAAAGATCATTAAGGTAAAACCCAACCATAGCATTAACATATCAAGTCCCCTTCATCCCATACGCAACAACCCCCTTACTCGGGTTTATGCTTCTGTCACTCAAGCAACCCACTATAAGGGAATCATGAACGTATTGCAACACCCTACAGTGGAAATCCCTCACGCTTGCGCGACACGGAGGGCACAATAGGACAGCACCAAAATAAAAGATACAACTCATACCAATCTAGATCATCAATCAACCCAAAGACAAAGGATATGTACTCAAAACATCATAGGATGGCAACATAATTGGATCATACAATGTGGCATAAAGCACCATGTTCAAGTGGGGATTATAGCGGGGTGCGGGAGAGTGGACCGCGTAAAAGAGATGAGGATGGTGATGTTGATGAAGACGATCACTGTGGCGATGATTCCCCTCCCGATGGCACTCCGGCGCCACCGAGAGTGAGGAGGAGAGGTTCTCCCCCTTGTGCTTCCTCCTCCATGGCCTCCCCCCTGGATGGGGAGAGGTTCTCCCTCTGGATATTGGCCTTCATGGAGATGATGGCCCCTCCGGGATCGTCCTCCATGGCCTCCGGTGATGATGGCCCCCTCCGGCAGTGTGCCAGAGAGGGCCTAGATTGATTTCTCGTGGCTACAGAGGCTTGCGGTGGTGGAACTTCCGATCTAGGTTATTTTCTGGAGGTTTGGGTATTTATAGGAGAGCCTGGCGTCGAGAACAAGTCAGGGGGCCCCACGGGAAGTCCACGAGGCATAGGGCGCGCCCTAGGGGGTTGGCGCGCCCTCCACCCTCGTGGGGCCCACGGGCCTCCCCTCCGGTAAATCTTCGTTCCAGTATTTTTTATATTTTCCAGAAAAATTCACCATTGATTTTCATCGCATTTCGAGAACTTTTATTTCTGCACAAAAACAACACCACGGTAGTTTTGCTAAAAACATCATCAATCTGGGTTAGTTCTAATCAAATCATACCAAAATCATATAAAATTATTGTAAACATGGCATGAATACTTCATAAATTGTAGATACGTTGGAGACGTATTAGCATCCCCAAGCTTAATTCCTGCTCGTCCTCAAGTATGTAAATGATAAAAGAAATAATTTATGAAGTGTGAATGCTAGCAAGTGCATAAGTTTGATCAATGATAGTTTGAATCACTTTTTCTAGCATCATTATATATCATAACAGTAGCTCAACTCATGAAACTTCTCATGATCAAGTAACAAGCTATTCACATGTTAAAGTATAGATCATAAACTTTCTTGAAAACTAACAAACCGTGCTCTAAGTCATCAAACAATTGCAATTCATCTTATTTTCGGGAAGGGTCTATGTAAGAGCTTTGATTCAGCAAACTCCACATACTCAACTATCATTTAATCTTTCACAATTGCTAACACTCATGTGATATTTATGGGTTCAAAGTTTTAATCGGACACAGAGAAAGATAGGGGATTATAGTTTTGCCTCCCGACCTTTTACCTCAAGGGTAATGTCAACAATAATAATTTATGAAAGCCTACATCCAAGTGGATATATATATACATATCCGGATCGCTCCAACACAAAGTGCTTGCCAAAGGAAAAAGTGTAAAATGGAAAGGTGATGATCGCCTTGACTCTTGTATAAGGGTAGAAGATAAAAGTAAAAGATAGGCGCTTCGCAGAGGGAAGCAGAGGTTGTCATGCGCTTTTATGGTTGGATGCACAACATCTTAATGCAAAAGAACGTCACTTTATATTGCCGCTTGTGATAAAGACCTTTATTATGCAGTCCGTCGCTTTTATTTCCTCCCTATCACTAGTTCGTATAAATATTATTTTCTTCGCACTAATAGATCATACATATTTAAGGAGCAATTTTTTATTGCATGCACCGATGAAAACTTACTTGAAGGATCTTACTCAATCCATAGGTAGGTATGGTGGACTCTCATGGCAAAACTGGGTTAAGGAATGTTTGGAAGCACAAGTAGTATCTCTACTTGGTGCAAAGAATTTGGCTAGCATGAGAGGGAAAGGCAAGCTCAACATGTTGGATGATCCAAGACAATATAACATTTCGGATATAGGAAAACATAACCCATTAAGTTGTCTTCCTTGTCCAACATCAACTTTTTAGCATGTCATATTTTAATGAGTGCTCACAATTACAAAAGATGTCCAAGATAGTATATTTATATGTGAAATCTCTCTTCCTTCAATATTCTTTCATGAATTGTTCAAGTGACCAATTCTGCGTTTGCTAACTTTCAATAAGTTTACGACCGATACTTATTATGTGTGAAGTCATTACTCCCCATGTTATAAGCATATGAAACCTATATAGATTTAGATTTATGATATTCAACTCATTCAACCATTTACTCATAGGATATACATGAAGCGCGTGAGTAAATGACAAACTACTCCAAAATATATTAGTGAAGAACACCGAGTAGTCAAATAATTACCTAGCCATGGGAGGATTCTTTTTCATTCAAGATTTCAGATCCAATGATTTTGTTCAAACAACAAGTAAAATTGAAAATATGCTCCAAGCAAAAAACATATCATGTGACGAATAAAAATATAGCTCCGAGTAAGGTATACCGATAGTTTTGAAGACGAAAGAGAGGATGCCTTCTGGGGCATCCCCAAGCTTAGGCGCTTGAGTCTTCCTTGAATATTACCTTGGGGTGCCTTCGTGTCGGGGAAACGACACCTATGGGATCACAAAGAATCCCTTCTACGGTTGACAGGGCGTGGGGCTGTGGGAAGAGCGGGATTAGAAGATCAACGCGGGGGAGTTTATCTAGGTTCGGGCCGCAAGCGATGCGTAATACCCTACTCCTGCAGGTGTATGTTTATCTCGCATTATTGGACTTGCTACAGAGCGTGCAGGCTCCGAAAAGTTCGAATCGTCCCTCAGTACGCCGCGGGCCTCCTTTTATAGTCAAAGGGGTTGCCACAGCGGCACACAGGAGGTGGAAAGTTGTACAGTTGTCGAGTTTATCTCTAGCACCGTAGGACAAAATGCATTTAATGCGCTGCTAACGTGCCCTTCTTGCTTTATCGGGGACGGCAAGGAAGCTCGTCCCACCTGTCGCCGCCTCGCCTTGCTTCAACACGCATCCAGGCTGACGAGGCGTGTAGCGCCATGCTGGCTGGCTAGCTGCTAAGTTGGTGTGGTGGTAGAGTCTTCACAAACATCTGCATGCCACCACGCAGGTGCTTGCTGAGTTGACCTGGGAGCTGCATGCCGCCACGCAGGTGCCTGCCTAGTTGCGGGCTGGCAGGTGTGTGGGAACAGCCGTGGAGCCTTGGCGTGGCCCTCGCTGCGGCCTCGTAGACATCCTCGACAAGAGCCTTGCCGGGGCCCCGGCAAGGATCTTGCCGGGGTCTTGCAGGCGTCCCTGGCAAGGGTCTTGCAGGGGGTTTTGTGGGCGTCTCTGGCAAGGATCTTGCCGGTGGTCTTCGTCTTCTGGTTCTCATCTAGTCTTGTATGTTCTTGGCCTTCACAAAGATCTGCATGCCACCATGGAGGCGCCTCCTGAGTTTTTTTTCCAATGTGTCGATGGTGACAGAACTCTCAGGCTCAAGGGTGGCGGCCTCGTTGGTGTTGGGCAGGTCGCCCCAGCAAGGCCCTTGCCGGTGCCGTGAAGGCCGCCCCGGCAAGGGCCTTGCCGGGGGAGTTTCACCTCGCCATTCTGCTCTTCTTGCTTCTGGTCTTGAGCACTGCTCTGGTAGTCTTGCGTCTTTGCTTCCTCTTCTGCTCTGCCAAGCGCGGCCGCAAGCGTGGCTGCGACTGCCCGTGCACAAGTAAAAGGGGTACATAAGGCCCCTACTTTTGTACACCGACAGACTCCAACGGGCCTGGGCCACATATAATCGTGGAGTGTTATTGGGCTAGGCCTAGAACAGTGCATGGGTGTGCGTGGCAGAGTCTTATCGCAGTAACTCCCTTGCTCATTGCATTTCCTCACGACCCGCGTTGAATGCGTGACGTGGGGGTCGTGCGTGGAATGACCGCAGAATGCTTGCGCCATCCCGTAGTGAATAGTAAAGAGGCGGCCTGTGTTTTCCCTAAAAAAGAGGGGAAACTGTAGGACCACTTCTCATTTACTCTCTCAGCCTTGGAACCGCCGTTCCACGTTTCCCATCGCGCCCACCCTCTTTGCCACGTATGCCGCATGCACATTGCAGGGTAGGTGACGGATGCGCGGGATATGAGGAGATGCGCGATGGCCGATACTTATGCGCCTTTGATTGGGCGGGGAGGGCAGTCGATAACCATGCTCGCTGCCAACTTAATGAGCCGGATTTGAATGCGCTCTTCAGAGGCGTAGAGCCGCTCTTTATCCTTCCCCGCATGGCTATAAAAAGGGACTCGAGTGGAGGAGGGGAGGCATCTTCTCGCGCCTTCCCTTCGCCTCCATCTTCCATTTACTGCCATGGCGAGAGGGTGTGGTCGCGGCCGTTCTCCTGCGGAGGCGACCAGGTCTTTCTCCCGCCAGATAACCGCGGCGGTCAAGGAAGACCCAGCCGTCCAAGGTGAAGGCCATGCTCAAGGTGGAGGTGCCGGACGGGGCCGCTTTCGGCGAGGCGGTCGAGGCAGAGGCGTTCGCGGAAGGTGAACACCTGAGTCATCGCCATCTCCGTCACCATCTCCGCCACCGTCTCCTCCTGCGTCGAGAGGCCATGTTGGGGACACGGCGCTGGAGTTCATCCTGCAGCTGCGTGAGCCACCGTGTAACCGCCTTCGCCATCCCGAGGCGTTCGCGAGGGTGCTGGAGATCGACGAGCAGCCGAGTATAAGGCTTCACTTGAAGGGATGTTGCAATGGCGATATGTGGGTGAACACGGGGTTCCCCGCCTCTCATGTGATGTTCCTTCGCCGGGGTTGGAAGACCTTCGCACATGCCCATTGCTTGATGAAGGGGCATGTTCTCCTCTTCAAACTAGTGGAGAGCGACTTGCTCTCCGTCAAGGTCTTTGGGCGCTCGGGGCACAGGCTAGGGTGCTGCGCGGATAGCTCGACCGACGACGAGAGCTCCTCCTTGAGCGGCGACGAGGAGGGAACCAGCGGGGAGGACGACGGGGACGGGTCCGACTAGGCGTTGGACGCCCTGTCCCTAGGCGGAGCCGGCAGCAGCACCATCTGCACCTGGCCCTCTCCCCGGCAAGAAGTTTGCCGGGGGGAAGGCAGTTCTTGGTGGTGGCTCCTCGAGCCAGCTCCTTGATATTCTCGGAGCCGTCGCTCTGGCGTCCGGTGCTGGAGGGCTGGAGAAGACGAAGAAGGTAGGTGGCGGGCTGTCAAGTCAGAGTACGATGGCGTCGATGCCTTCGTCGCGTATTGCCGGCCCGCTGCCTCATCTTTCGGCCTCTTCCCCTGCACCGTCATCACCAGCCTTCTTCTGGGCTGCCACGGGGACGTTCTCTTGGTGTCTTCTACTGCTTGTACCTCTCCTAGGTGCTCCTTTTGTCCCCATGCCATCCCGATCCGCTTCCTTTGGAGAGGGACAAGAAAGGGATTACGGGCAACTTATCCTTTTTTTAGTTTTTAAGCATGCTGACACTTGTTGAATTTTAGACTTTGTAATCCCCTTGCTCAAGCTCATACTCCGTATGAATTGTACTTGTTAACAACGTATTAATGAAGAAAAGGGGTGTTTACTGGGTTCTTTTGCTGCCGAGCGAGGCCCACACCAAGGGTTGAATCATTGTTATCTTAAAATAAACATCGTAAGTCGGCAAAAGACCTTGCCGACCTCCTTCTCTATAGCTCGACTACACTCACGCTCTTGGCGGAGGTAGGGGCAAAGTAGGTTTAGGCTCTTCGTTTGTTCCCTTTCCATCGCACTACAACCAAGTTCCGGCCCAAAGAAAGGTTCTTGGACACGGGAAAGAGGGAGCACGACGGTATAAGACTGAGCAAAGCTTCGTACGTTCAAGTTCCATGTGGAAGTGTAGAGTGGAGGATGAAAGACTTATCTGATTCTGCATCCCCCGGCAACCTTGGCTTGCCGTAGTCGGATCTCTGGATCTGCAGCCCCCGGCAACCTTGCCTTGCCGGGGTTGGGGCTTTGTCCTGTTTCCTTTCCCCCAAACAGCTCAGCAGGAACGCCCGCGCATGCTACGAACTAAAAGAAAGGATGGGAAGGAACAGAGAGACGCACACTCAACCTCTATGCTAGGGGTTAGTCACCGCAAGCAGTATCAACCCTAACAAAGAGCAAGACTCAACCTAGCATGCATGCTAAAACTTAGGGCGCCAGCACTTCATTTATTTATGCTCAGGGTATGTGTCTGGCTTTGTACAAAGGGTTACATGCCTTAGCGGCAAGGCTGGTACAAAATGGGGGTTGCCGGGGCTCCTTGAAACCATGCCTTAGGGGTAAAACTTGCGAAGATGTTCGATATTCCAGGAATTTCTCACCGGAATGCCATCTTCGGTCTCCTGGTGGACTGCGCGGGGCCTGGTGACTCGTATTACCCGATAAGGGCCTTCCCAACTTTGCGTCAACTTTTTTGAATTCTTGATGGGTTGAATCCGCCGAAGAACAAGGTCACCTTCCTCAAGGCTTCGGGCGTGAACCTTGCGGCTAAGATAGCAGCACAAGGCTTGCTGGTAACGAGTGGCTCGCAGAGCAGCCCGAAGACGATCTTCCTCAAGGAGCGTCGCATCCTCTTGGTGCAACTTCTCTTGCTCAAGCTCATCATAAGCGAGCACTTGAGGTGACTTGTATATGAGTTCCGTGGCGAGAACAGCTTCTGCCCCGTATACTAGGGCAAAGGGCGTCTGGCCAGTGGCTCGATTTGGCATCGTCCTGATCGACCAAAGAACCGTTGGCAACTCATCAATCCAGTGCCTCCCGCACTTGTGCAGCTTGTCAAAATTTCTGGTCTTGAGGCCCAGTAGCACTTCTGCATTCGCCCTCTCAGCCTAGCCATTACTTCTGGGATGAGCAACAGAAGCAAAACAGACCTTGCTGCCGAGGTCTCGAATGTACTGCATGAAGGTGCGGCTTGTGAACTGTGTGCCGTTACCGGTGATGACTCTGTTTGACACAGCAAAACAGCAGACCAGTCCCTTGAAGAACTTGACGGCTGACTGTGTTGTCACCTTTCTCACTGGCCCCACCTCCGGCCACTTTGTGAACTTATCGATAGCAACGTACAAGTACTCAAAGCCCCCGACGGCATGGGGAAAGGGACCCAATATGTCGAGCCCCCAGACCAAAAATGGCCAGGAAAGAGGGATTGTCTGAAGGGCTTGGGCTGGTTGATGAAGGTTCTTTGAATGAAACTGACATGCTTCACACTTGGTTACTAGTGCAGTCGCATCCTGGAGGGCAGTGGGCTAGAAGAAGCCTTGCCGGAACGCTTTGCCGGCAAGCGCTCTTGACCCTATGTGGGAGCCACACATGCCCCCATGTATCTCTGCCAATAGCTTCAGTCCGTCCTCCTGAGGAATGCAATTAAATTTCATGACGTTCGGTCTCCTTCTATGCAGGGCATCATCCACAAACTGGTACATGTTGGACCGACGGGCTACTTTCTCTGCTTCTTCCTGTTCCTCAGGGAGTTCACCTGTTTGGAGGAAACGGGCGGTGGGCTGTGCCCATGCCGGAGCCTGGGGCTCGACAGCAAGGACTAAAGCCTCATCTTCGGCCATAAGGGCAGCTACCTCCACGGTCAGGGCTCGAGGCCCTGCCGAGGGTTGCTGTTCTTCGGCAAGCCTAGGGCACCCGGCAACATCCTTGCCAGCGGCTCTTGGGAGCTCAGCGGGAAAGTACTTGCCGGGGCCTGCCTTCCTTCGTTTGTTCTGTCCTACTGACGGATCAACGGATGGCTGAGTTAATTGAAGCACAAAGGTACCTGGTTCCACAGGCAACTTGAGGGCAGCGTGTTTTGACAGGTAGTCGGTAATGTTGTTCTCTGTTCGGGGAACATGCTCTGTCTGCAGCCCATGAAAATGCTATTCCAACTTCCTCACTTCATCCACATAGGCCTCCATCAGCGGGCTCTGGTAATCCTTGTTAACTTGGTTGACGACGAGCTGCGAATCACCTCTGATGATGAGCTCTGCCTTGATCCTGAGACCGGCAAGCAGTCCCTTGTACTCCACTGTGTTCTTCGTTGATTTTTCTCGGGGAAAGTGCATTTGGACTACTTACTTGAGGTGCTCTCCGGTGGGCGCGACGAGTAGTACGCCAGCACCAGCACCTTGCAAAGAGAAAGCTACATCAAAGTACATAATCCAAGCGCGACACATTTCCTTGCCGGGAAGGGTGATCTCTTGAACTTCTTCGTCGGGCGTTGCAGTCCATTCTGCTATGAACTCTGCCAAGGCTCGGCTCTTGATCGTTGAAGTACTTTCAAACTTGATGGCAAAGCTCGACAGCTCCAACACCCACTCCACTATCCTACCAGTTGCATCTAGGTTGTGCAAGATTCGTTGCAACAGGAGGCGGGCGACAACGGTGATCTCATGTGCTTGGAAATAGTGGTTCAGCTTTCTCGAGGCCATGAGGAGGCCGAAAAGTAGCTTCTGCATACCAGAATATCTTGACCTAGCCCCCTGCAAGAGGGAACTGACAAAATAAACTGGGTGCTGCACCATCTTCTTCTTCTGTTCAACTTCGCCCATCTGCACAGTCTCTGCCTTGCCGGGGGTTCTGCCTTGCCGGCGTCAAGCCCCGCTGGGGAGGGCCCCGACCCATCATCTAACGGCTCCGCCACTACTGCCGCTTCTCCCTCGAGTTCCCTCTGCGCCACTAGTGCATCACTGACCACTTTATTCGTTGTCGCTAATATAGCAGCAACGGCTCTTGTGGTTTAGGTGCGACTAGTATCGCCGTGGAGGAAAGGTACCTCTTCAAATCTTGCAGCGCTGCCTTGGCTTCCGGATTCTATTTTACTGGACCCGCCTTTTTCAAAACTTTGAAAAAGGGCAGGGGGCTTAGTAGATTTGGAGATGAACCTACTCAGGGAAGCAACGCAGCCGGCGAGCCTACGGACGTCCCTGACTCATTTCGGCGCCTCAATCTGCTCAATGGCTTTGATCTTGTCGGGATTTGCTTTGATTTCGTGTTGAGACACAAAGAACCCAAGAAGTTTGCCGGACGGCACACCGAACACACACTTCTCTGGGTTGAGCTTGAGGTTGATCTTGCGCAGGTTTGCAAATGTTTCTTCTAGATCTTGTACGAGCGTGGCCCTGTCCTTGGTCTTGACTACTATATCATCCACATAGGCTTCCATATTTCTATGCAGCTGGAGCTCAAAACCAATTTGGACCGCCCAGGCAAACGTCGAACCAGTGCTTCTAAGCAAATTTGTATGTGCCATCTCTAATTTTCAAAATAAACTGCTCTTTTGTGTGTTCTTTTGGCTCGCGGAGCGGTGAGGGGTGGCTAATATTTTCCATGCTAGATGTGTTATTCTCATGATGAGTGTTATTCACTTGTCATTGCACGAGAGTAAGGCAAAAGTATTAGGGATGCCGAGTCCCGAAATGAAAAATGAATTTACTTTATGTTGTCAAATAATAAATTCCTTCTAAAGTGTTGGTATGGAAGGCAACCGTGGATACGTCCAGCCATGGAAAGTGAAAGTATGGTTGAAAAAGGACTAAAATTTATTTTCTGTGTGGGAACCGCCTATGATATATCTAGCATGGAAAGTGTTGGGATCTCTAAGTCGTTTTCGTTCTGTGGGAAGGAAACACCTCCCAAAATGTTTTTGTCTCTAAGTTTTTCGCTTTGACCTCTGGCGCCTCTAAAAATCCCTACTTCCCTCCGCGAAGGGCCTTTCTTTTATTTTATGCAATTTTTATTTTTGAATTTGAGTCTCCATCTTCTCTTATAAAATCACCAACTATGAGGCACTATGATCGTACTTGAGTATTGGGTGTAGCTAATATGCGAGTGTTTCATGAATGGATCAATGATTGAGCATAATGGGCCAGGGATAACTTCTTTTAGCATTGATATTTTGAAAGACATGGTTGCTTATCGATATGCTTGAGTATTTAAGTTATCATGTCAAAACTAGACTATTGCTTTGAACAATATAAAAGTCCAAATGTCCATGCTATAAACAAAAGAATATGATATGACATGATAGGCAGCATTCCACATCAAAAAATTCTGTTTTATTACTTACCTACTCAGGACGAGTAGGTGTTAAGCTTGGGGATGCTGATACGTCTCCAACGTAACTATAATTTTTGATTGTTCCACGCTGTTATATTATCAATCTTGGATATTTTATAATCATTTTATAGTAATTTTATATCATTTTTTGGTACTAACCTATTGACATAGTGCCAAGTGCCATTTGCTATTTTCTGCATGTTTTTTACATCGCAGGAAATCAATACCAAACGGAATCCAAATGCAAAGAAACTTCACGGAAATTTTTTTTGGACCAGAAGACACCTAAGGAGTCAAGGCTGCGCTTGGGGTGCTCTGATGAGAGCACAACCCACCAGGGCGCCAGGAGGCCCAGGCGCGCCCTGGTGGGTTGTGCCCACCTCGGGTGCCCCCCCGACTACCTCTTTGCTCTATAAATACCCCAATATTCCAGAAACCCTAGGGGAGTCGATAAAAATCAATTCCAGCCGCCGCCGAGTCCAGAACAACCACATCCAATCTACACACCATCTCGGATGGGGTTCGCCACCTCCATTGGTGCCTCTCCGATGATGCGCGAGTAGTCGTTTGTAGACCTTCGGGTCCGTACTTAGTAGCTAGAGGGCTTCCTGTCTCTCTCTCGCTGAATTCTCAATACAATGGTCTCTTGGAGATCCATATGATGTAACTCTTTTTGTGGTGTGTTTGTTGGGATTGGATGAACTTTGAGTTTATGATCAGATCTATCTTTTTATATCCATGAAAGTTATTTGAGTTTCTTTGATCTCTTTTATGCAGGATTGCTTATAGCCTCGTATTTCTTCTAAAATATTTGGGTTTTGTTTGGCCAACTTGATCTATTTATCTTGCAATGGGAAGAGGTGCTTTGTAGTGGGTTCGATCTTTCGATGCTTGATCCCAGTGACAGAAGGGGAACCGACACGTATGTATCGTTGATACTTAAGGATAAAACGATGGGGTCTATCTCTACATAGATAGATCTTATCTACATCATATCATCATTCTTATTGCATTACTCCGTTTCTCCATGAACTTAATACAATAGATGCATGCTCGATAGTGGTGATGTGTGGAGTAATAATAGTAGATGAAGGAAGGAGTCGATCTACTAATCTTGGATGTGATGCCTATATAATAATCATTGCCCGGATATCGTCATGATTCTTATAAGTTCTATCAATTTACCAACAGTAATTTGTTCACCCATCATTTGCTATTTTTCTTGAGAGAAACCACCAGTGAAACCTACGGCCGGTCTCTTTATCATATTATTTGCCTTTGCGATATATTTTTCTTTGCTTTTACTTTCAGATCTATTAAACCAAAAATACAAAATACCTTGCTGTGTTTTATTCTCATTTATTTTATTTGGCGTTCGATCTATCAATGTACTACAATTTTATCTCACGTCCCTTTGCCTATCTTGAGGCGCCGCTACCCGGAAGGGATTGACAACCCCTTTTACACGTCGGGTTGCGAGTAGTTGTTATTTGTGTGCAGGTGTTGTTTACGTTGTGTTGCTTGGTTCTCCTACTGGTTCGATAACCTTGGTTTCATAACTGAGGGAAATACCTACCGCCGCTGTGCTGCATCATCCCTTCCTCTTTGGGGAAATATCGATGTAGCTTCAAGCCGCATCATCTGCTTGCACGATATTCATCCCACAGAAGACACTAGTTGAACGCTTCTTCCTACACCTTCTTACTGATACTAGATGTTCCTAGTAACTCGTGATGAACAAGGTTTCTCTTCATATACTATTTCACGTTAGCTAGAGGTCCGTCGCCCCCTTGGATTTGAATTCCTGGTCAGTTGATTCCAAATTAAAGCAAGCATTCCCCAGGGTAACAGGCGCTAGTCCGCTTATTACGCCAGGGAAGCAATGCCTCGGTGTTTATCTTAGGGGTTTGTGGGGCCTAGTAGCTGCTGGCGCCAGATCTGGAGGTTGCCCGGGCTTAAAGGGATGGCCGGGGGGAGCTGCCAAGCACGGCGGTGGTGTGAGGTCGAGGGGAGGGTGGGGCAGCGGAGGCAGTGGTCTGGGCTGATGGTCGCTGGTGGTTCGAGAAAGATCGTCAACAGTGATTCGCGGGAGGTAGACGAAGTCCATTTGCCCGTTCCTTATATATCGGACGGTTAATAAAAATATCTACTTACCTATTTATTTTCAGTCGACTGTTATTTTGATAGGACCACATGTGGTGGTGTTCTGGAGGAGTACCTGCATTTCCCAGCCATCCCTGTGCTCACATATTACAAAATCGTACGGAGTAGAATCTAATTTTGTTTGCGATGCAATGTTGTAGAGCTATCATATATCACCTGTCATTTATTTTTCAGCCACCTGCTATATGCTACTTTTACAGTGCACTAGTTCTGCACACACTTCACCCATACTCTCACTATTTTTTTTATGCATGGATATTTCATCCTTTGCCAACTGGTTGATAGAAGCACGAAATAAAAGAGAGAAGTCGCTCCAGCTTTCTTCGTGCTTAGGCAAGACAGGTTTTGGCGCTATAAAGGGTGCAGTGTCAGTAGATGGAGACGGTAAACGTAGCTCTGGAGTTGATGATATCGCTCATCATGAACCACCCTCCCAAGTGCTTGCTTTAACTTCGCAGTGTCATATGTGGGTGAATGTCGCATATGGTGTCTAGCTTGTATTCGAAAGGCCGAAGTGGTCTTTATTAAGATAAGGAAAGATATTTTTCACATGAACTACCATCCTGGGAGCACCAGAAGACAAATAGCTAGTTAGGGCACTGGCCGAGCCAGTGACAAGCCCAGCACAGACAGGCATCACCTCCAAGCCAACTAAAAAGGCACGATGGTGGCGAAGCAGCCCGCCTCCCACCAGGCTCTCAAGTCCTCGATGATCATGTGCACCACTCCAGCCGGATGTCTAGCTTGTATTGCTTCCAATTTGGTTAAATTGCATCTGCTTAGCTTACACATTATACCTTTGAATATGACATGCTTTCTTGTTTTTAGTACATACTAGTACATCTGTCTATTAACCATGTTCTTACATCAAACTAATGTTCTTGTGTATCCCTCATCAATCACTTATGATGAGACAGTCAAGCCCGCGGATTACTGCGAGAAAAGATGCTCTTTTAAAGAATGCAGTGTCAACCTCCCCACATGATTCTCAAGAAACAGCAAGGCTAGATGAAGATAGTGAACGTAGCTCTGTAGTTGATGACCTCATTTCCCCTACACCACCATCGCAAGTGCTTGCTCTAACTTGGCAGCGTGATATGTGGTTGCATGTTGCATATGGTGTCTAGATTGTAATTCTTCCAATCTGGTTACATTACATGTGCTATTCTACTTAGTTTACATTATACCTGTTAATGTGACATGCCTTCCTGTTTTTAGTACATAGTACATCTGTCTATTTAAGCATGTCCTTACATAAACCTACTATTTTTTGTATCCCGCATCAAGCAATATGACGAGACACCTTTAGTATATGCAGTGCGATATTGGTTGCATCTTTCATATGATTTATAGCATGCGCTACTTCTAATTTGTTGAAACGCCATTTACGATGGGACGCTTTTAACTTGGCAGACTCATATTGGTTGCGTCTTTCATGTTGTGTCTAGCTTGCATTGCTTCTTATTTTTTGAAATGGCTTCTGCTTAGTTCACACAAATAGTTGTGAATATGCCAAGTCATCCTGTTTTTTGTACATATTCCATCCTGGTATCATGTGTTTGCCTTACATGAAAGTAGTTATTGTCAGTACCATGCATGAATGTGTTCTGAAGAGTGAATTTTATTGCTTTTTCTTGTCGGTTTTACTTGAAAATTCAAAATCAATAAAGCGGAAGAAAATTAGCAAGGCAGTGGATAAAGGTGCTCCTTCCAAAGGTAATCTACCGATTCTACTCCGCCACCCCCAAGAAGATTTGCAAGACAACACATGCATAGACACTCAACATAGCTGCGTTGATGATGAGCATGTCTCCCCTAGTCCACCATCACAGGTGATCCCTCTAACTTGGTGCTGTTATATGTGGTTGCATGTTATGCATGATGTCTAGCTTGTATTGCTTCTAATTTTGTTGAATTCCATCTGCTTACTTTACACATTATACTAGTGAATAAGACACGTGTTCCTGTTTCTGGAACATACAATATCTGTCTATTACACCATGTTCTTACATCAAAGTACTACTGTTGTGTAACCTGCAACAATCACTTATCATAAGACACATGTACTTGGGAGTGTGATATAGGTTACATCTCGCATTCTTTTCTAGCTTGTACTACTTCTAATTTGTTGAAATGGCACTTATGACGAGACATTTTTAACTTGGTAGAGTGATATTCGTTGCATCTTTCATACGGTGTCTAGCTTTCCTGCTTCTAATTTGTTGAAATGTCTTCTGCTTAGTTTACACATAATAGCTGTGAAGATGCAATGCTATCCTTTTTTCTTAAACATTCAATAATCCTATCATGTGGTTGCCTTACATTAAAGTAGTGCTTGTCAGCATCCTGCATCAATGAGTGCTGAAAAGCGAATTTTATTCATTTTTCTTATGGGTTTGACTTGACAAGGCAGTAAAATTAAGAAAGAGGAATGAAAAATTAAGGCAAGGACTGATGGCGGTCTTCCGGTGAAACCGGCATCCCGGGTGCTTTCTCTAGCTTGGCGGTGTGATATTGTCTTGCATGTTGCATACGGTGTCTAGCTTGTATTGCTTGTATTTAGATTAAGTTACTTCTTCTTAGTTTACACAAGTAGTTGTGAATATGCCATGCTTTCCTATTTTTCATACATATTCCATCCTCATATCAAGTGTTTTCCTTACATCAAGGTAGTGATTGTCAGTATCATGCATGAATGAGTTTTGAAGAGTGAATTTTATTGCATTTTCTTGTCGATTTTACATGAAAATACAAAATCAATAAAGCAGAAGGAAATTAGCAAGGCAGTGGATAAAGGTGCTCCTTCCAAACGGAGGGCCTCTACACATTCTACTCCGCCATCCCCCCAACAAGATTTAGAAGACAACACATGCATAGGCACTCAACATAGTTGTGTTCGTGATGAGCACGTCTCCCCTAGTCCACCATCACAGGTGCTCCCTCTAACATGGCACTGTTATATGTGGTTGCATGTTATGTATGATGTCTAGCTTGTATTGCTTATAATTATGTTGAATTCCATCTGCTTACTTTACACATTATACTTGTGAATAAGACATGTGTTCCTGTTTCTAGAACATAGAATATCTGTCTATCACACCATGTTCTTACATCAAAGTACTACTATTGTTAACCTGCAACAATCACTTTTCACAAGACACGTTTAAGTTGGGAGTCTGATATAGTTTACATCTCGCATTATTTGCTCGCGTGTACTACTAATTTGTTGAAATGGCACTAATGACGAGATAGTTTTAACTTGGTAGAGTTACATTCGTTGCATCTTACATATGGTGTCTAGCTTTCATTGCTTCTAATTTGTTGAAATGCCTTCTGCCTAGTTTACACATCATAGCTGTGAATATGCAATGGCACTAATGACGAGAGACCTTTAACTTGGTAGTGTGATGTTGTTTGCATCTTGCATATGATTTATTTCTTGTATTGCTTCACATTTGTTTAAATGCCAGTCATAACGAGACACTGTTAACTTGGCAGAGCGATATTTGTAGCATCTTTCATATGGTTTCTACCTTCCATTGCATTGCTTGTAATTTATTGATATACCTTCTGCTTAGTTTAGACATCATAGTTATGATTATCTCATGTCGTCCTGTTTTCGTACATATTACATCCTCATATCATGCGGTTGTGTAACATCAAATTTCAGTTCGTGTGTACCGCGCATCAATTTGTTCTGAAGAACTAAATATATATTACTTTTTCTTGTCGGCTTGACTTGACATGGCATGGAGAAAGAGGAAGGAACATAGAATGGCAGGGGATGGTGTTATTACTCAGGACGCATGGAAATGAAAGGGGAAAAATTATGCAGATTCTGCTGGTACTGATGGTGCAATAGAAGGTCAAAGTCGACTGAAAAAATTGTACAAACACGGTATCCCGTGCTACACGAGCTGCAAAACAATCCAAAAAGAAACTAATAGCTGCCACCAAACAAGCAGCGATAACCCTAGTTGTTGCAACACCTTCCACAGTACCACCAGCTACACGAGTAACTCATTTGTCAACTCAGCTAGCAGCACGTTCCCAAGCTCCCTTGCCACCTGACACTACTTCCAAAGCACTCTTGACACAAGACGAGTTGGCAAGATCAGATGAACTTTGTGAGCTTCAACAACAAGAAGGTAGTTGCTGGAGTCAAGTTACAGTTGCATGCTTCTTTATATGTAGTCTCACAGTTTGATGTACACTAATACTTCCTATGATCGTTGTTGGACTAGCACTTTGGCGCAAGAGGAAACAGACATCAGGGATAATTCTCGATAGGTTAACAAAATCTAGAGGAGGAAGAATGGAGATCTATTTTGAGGCAGGTTTAAAAAGGCCACGTGATGCTACAGAGTCAGCCAAGTTAGTATCAGAGGCAGCGTTTGCCATTAGGTCTCATGCACGTATCCTCCCAACATGGATTCAGTACAAGAATGACAAAGACGAAACCCAGTTCAACACCTTCCTCGACCATTTATCTGTAAGTATGGTTATGTATGGAAACTAGTAATATCGTCTTGCTCTGTCCCATACTTTCTAGGTTGCTAGTAATGAGACTCCCATAATTTTCAACAAATGAGGTTGAAGTTGGATAGCCAAGATGATGCAACCAGACAAGCTTGCACCCATGTTTTCAAGTCTGCTCTGCGACAGTATCATAACTTGAGGAAAACTCACTTTGAAGGCAAGGCTAACAGTGAACTTGCCTAAACATCTCTAGTGGAAAATATATCGGGTGAAGACTGGAGAGGCCTCATTAAACATTGGTCTGATCCAAAGTATCAAGTACGTTATATATATGTGATAAGATCACATGTTGAAATCCAATTTATGCATGTGCCTCACAAATCTATCTTCTTGTAGGTGAAATGTTCAAAGAACAAGGCCAACCGTATGAAAGTGAAATTCCAACAGACGACAGGATCCCGTAGCTATATTGCACACCGCGAGGCTCTTGTAATTAGCTGTTGTTTCACTCTTTTTGATGTGCCATATTATCAGATCTATATTGACTTGTTCCAAATGCAGAGGAAAGCCCGCAAGGACCAAAAAGTACCTGAACCAAATGATGTGGAAATCTTGAAGGATTGTCACACCAGCAAGACGAAGGGCATGACTACATCAATCAAAGCCGCTGTTGTAAGTCCTTAATCCTCATGTCTTTTAACTACTACTTACTCTTACTTGTGCATTGAACTGCACGGTTTGCAGCCAATGTCTATTACTCTTTTCAATTTTATACACAATTGTCTTAGTGTATCATTGCACCTTACAAGGTTTAAAAGAGAGGAGTGATGTTCCTTTGGTATTGATTTTTTAATCTAGTTCCGTGTTGGACTTGTCTACACAATGTTACAATTGTTTGTTTATTTGTTTGTTCTCGGTTGTTTTATGATATGAATGATTCCATACTATGCTTACCGTATTATAAACTTTGTCTCTTTATCCTTAGCTGTCAATACAATGTGAACAAATAGACAATACATTAGCCATGGTACATGGTCATATGTTTGGAACCTGGTTTAATTATGTACTTTGCAGTAAAATACAACTATTATTTTACATGGGGTCACCAGAATAAGTTCTGTATATAGACCAAAGCTATTTTGTTTGGTTTTGCTGCCTCCTTAATATCTTCTGTTTTGGTAGTACTAAAATGTAAAAAACCAGCGAGCTCAAAACAATGTTATATCTGCGCTCTAGACACAAGTACATTCCCTAACAGAGACCCTTTTTGAAACAAGGACAACCATTGTTTCATGTCGTCAAGATATGCATGGTTTTGAAACTAGACAACCAGACATTTGCTATGTTATTCAGGAGCTTAGGAGAAATGAAGGTGAAGGTTATAGTGCTCCATCGCACAGTACAACATGAAAACGTAACAGTCATGGCAAATGAACTGAGCTTCTGAACTTCTGGTGGTGCATTTATCTGTCAGACTATTTACTTTTATGCCAACCTTCCTTTTGTTTTATGTTTGTAATTTATTTTGTTGCCATACAAAATTTGTTCTTAACGTGCAGCCACCGGCTCAGGAAAACAGCAAGCAATTTTTGTATAGTGTAGGGTGTTCCCTATATTTGCACTGGTGGCGAACTTTGATGCCCATTGGATGTAATCTGTGCAATCGCTTTAATAGCCTAGCGTTAGTTTCTAGCTTACTTATTTCCTAGTCTTCTTTTTCCGTGGTTTGCTAGTGGTCGCAACATCCATGGGCCATATACGGACCATGGTAACCTTGAGCCTGCTACAGGCCGTAGGATCCATGGGCCTCCTACCGTCAGATAAATGGGCCTCCAACGGGGCGTAGAATCTGTGGGCCTCGGGCCGTCGGATAAATATGACTACATGGGCCGTAAATGGGTGTAATTGGTATCGGGCCAGTACGGTAACGAGCCGTTAACAGGCAAGTAGACAGCAAATGCTTAATTCTGTCACAGGCATAACGGGTCGTCAATGGGCCAGAATATAGGACGGGCTGGAAACCGTGCAACGGGTCAACAGGCCACAAACGGGCCGCTCCTAACCACGGGCCAAATTTGGCCCATTAGTGCAACAGGCCAGTAATGGGCCGGAAGTAATCGAGGGCCGGAAAGGAGCCCAAGAATGTATGGGCCGTCAGTAGGCCGAAAGCTAACACGGGCTGGAAATGGCCCATGTGAATCATGGCTCGTTAATGGGTACAAAGAAATTTACTGTTCATTATGGGCCAGAGTCAATGTGGGCCACTAAACGGCCCAAAGATAAGAAAGGCTTCATATGGGCCGAAAGACGTCATCGGCCATACATGGGCCAAAAGTGCAATGGGCTGGTGTTATATTCGACGGGCCACATGACGTAGTTCGGCCGATTTCGGGAAGGCCCTAACGGGTCGTGAGTTACCGGGCCGTAAAATGGGCTATATGCAAACAGACAGTTAACAGGCTTTTCATGGGCCGGCCCGCTAGCTTTTGACCAAGTCAAACGGGCCAGCATTTGTAAGCTAAATGGGCCAATGTTGGGCCCTCGCATGTGTCGACATCTCATAGGCGCCTATCTGACCGAATGACGAGCTGACATGTGTTTCCTTCGGCCAATGAGAATTTTACACATGGAAAATTGCCATTGGTCGTTGCTGTTAACGGGTTATCGGATCCAAAACCGGACCCGCTAGCTTAACGGCGACCCGTTACGGTGGATGCCATGTGTCGGGTACCCTTGACGAAAGCACTTCCATGATGCATCATTTATCGTCATGTATGTGAACACTTCCATGATGATAATTTATGTATTGTCATGGAACACTTCTACGACAGCACATGTATGACTGATGTTTGCTTGAACTATGTTGGTATTTCCCCAAAGAGGAAGGGACGATGCAACACAGCAACGGTAGGAATTTTCCTCAACGATAGGACCAAGGTTATCGAACCATGCAACACCACGTAAATAGCTCCTACACACAAAGAACAATTACTTCCAACCCGACGTAAGAGAGGGGTTGTCAATCACTCACAGGTAAAAAGATAGGTAAAATTGTAGTAGATAGGATAAATAGATCTCGCGGGAACGCGCGATAAAATAAATAAGAATAAATTGCAGCGAGTATTTTTGGATTTTTCTGTTTAGTAGATCTAAAAATAAAAGCAAATGAAAATAGACCGCAAAGGCAAATATAGTAAAGAAGAGACCAGGGGACCGTAGATTTTACTAGTGGCTTCTCTCGAGAAAAATAGCGTACGGTGGGTTAACAAATTACTGTTGGGAAATTGATAGAACTACAAATAATCATGGCGATATCCAGTTAATGATCATTATATAGGCATCACGTCCAGGATTAGTAGATTGACTCCTGCCTGCATCTACTAATATTACTCCACACATCGACCGCTATCCAGCATGCATCTAGTGTATTAAGTTCATGGAGAAACGGAGTAATGCAATAAGAACGATGACATGATGTAGACAAGATATATTTATGTATTAATAGACCCCATCTTGTTATCCTTAGTAGGAATGGTACATACATGTCGGTTCCCCTTATGTCACTGGGATCAAAGCACCGTAAGATCGAACCCATCACAAAGCACCTCTTCCCATTGCAAGATCAATATATCAAGTTGGCCAAATAAAACCCAAAAATCGGAGAAGAAATACGAGGCTATAAGCAATCATGCATATAAGAGATCAAAGAAGACTCAAATAACTTTCATGGATAAAAAGATAGATCTGATCATAATCTCCAAGTTCATCGGATCCCAACAAACACACCGCAAAAAAGAGTTACATCATATGGATCTCCAAGAGAACATTGTATTGAGAATCAAAAGAGAGAGGAAGCCAACTAGCTACTAACTGTAGACCCATAGGTCTACAATGAACTACTCACGCATCATCGGAGAGGCACCAATGAACATGATGAACCCCTCCATGATGGTGTTTAGATTGGATCTGGTGGTTCTGGAACTCGCGGCGGCTGGAATTGATTTTCGTCGATTCCCCTAGGGTTTCTGGAATATTGGGGCATTTGTAGAGCAAAGAGGCGGTGCGGGAGGCCACCGAGGTGGGCACAACCTACCTGGGCATGCCTGGCGGCCCAGGCGCACCTTGGTGGGTCGTGCCCCCCTCAGGGCACCCCAGGTGCTTTTGTGGCCCATTGGGTGTCTTCTAGTCCATAAAAATTCCACAAAAAGTTTCGCTGCATTTGGACTCCGTTTGGTATTGATTTCCTGCGATGTAAAAAACAAGCAAAAAACTGCAACTGGCACTGGGCACAATGTCAATAGGTTAGTACCAAAAATTATAGATACGTTGGAGACGTATCAACATCCCCAAACTTAATTCCTACTCGTCCTCGAGTAGGTAAATGATAAAAATAGAATTTTTGATGTGGAATGCTGCCTAACATGTTCATCACATATTCTTTTCTTCGTAGCATTGACATTTGGACTTTTATATGGTTCAAAGCAATAGTCTAGTTTTGACATGAAGACTTCAATACTCAAGCATATCAATCAGCAACCATGTCTTTCAAAATATCAAGGCTAAAGCAAGTTATCCCTAGCCCATTATGCTCAATCATTGATCCATTCATGAAACACACTCGCATATTAGCTACACCCAATGCTCAAGTATGATGGTAGTGCCCCTTATTTTGTGCTTTATAAGAGAAGATGAAGACTCAAGTAAAAATACAAATTGCATAAAGAAAATGAAAGGCTCTTCGCATAGGGAAGTAGGGATTTGTAGAGGTGCCAGAGCTCAAAGCGAAAAAGATAGAGATAAAAACATTTTGGGAGGCATGCTACTCCTGTCAACGAAAACGACCGAGTAGTTCCCAATACTTTCCATGCTAGATATATCATAGGCGGTTCCCAAACAGAAAATAAAGTTTATTCCTTTTTCAACCATACTTTCACTTTCCTTGGCTAGCCGTATCCACGTGTGCCTTCCATACCAACACTTCCCAAGGAATTTGTTATTTGACAACATACAGTAAATTCATTTTTCATTTCGGGACTGGCATCCCTAATACCTTTGCCGTGCTCTCGTGTGATGACAAGTGATCACTCATCTTGATAATAACATATCTAGCATGGAAATATATCAGCCACCCCCTATCGTCTCATGAGCGGTACGAGCACAAAAAAGAAAAAACTACTTTGAAAGTTAGAGATGGCATATACAAATTTGCTTAGGACGGCAAAAGAATACCGCATATAGGTAGGTATAGTGGATTCATATGGCAAAACTGGTTTGACGGATTTTGGACGCACAAGTAGTGATCATACTTAGTGCAAAATGAAGGCTAGCAAAAGAATGAGAAGCATCCAACCAAGAAACAAAAAATCTCATAAGTGAGCATTAAGCATTAATAACACCTAATAATGCACCACAAGTAGGATGTAATTTCATTGCATTACTATTGACTTTCGTACTTGCATAGGGAATCACAAACCTTAACACCAATATTCTTACCAAAGCATAATTACTGATCAACATGACTCACATATCATATCGACATATCTCAAAACTATTACAAGGAATCAAGTTTATTTTGTCCAATGATCTTCATGGAAGTTTTTATTATATCCTCCTTGGATATCTGTCACTTTGGGACTAGTTTCATATGTTGCTTTTGATAACCTCAAACAAATATAAGTGAAGATCATGAGCATCATATTTCTTTCTCTCAAATTAATTTAAGTGAAGCAAGAGAGAATTTCTTTGAAATTTACGAACTCTCAAATAAATCTAAGCGAAGCAAGAGGACATTTCTTCAAAAATACTAAAGCACACCATGCTCAAAAAGATATAAGTGAAGCACTAGAGCAATTCCATCGCTCATAAAGATTTAAGTGAAGCATAGAGAGCAATTCCAACAAGTCATAGCATAATTTTAGCTCTCTCAAATAGGTGTGTCCAGCAAGGATTCATGACTTAAAATAATAAGTAAAACAAGAAAAGACTCATATCATACAAGACGCTCCAAGCAAAACTCATAGTATGTGACGAATAAAAATATAGCTTTGAGTAAAATACCGATGGTCATTAGAAGAAAGAGGGGATGCCACTCGGGCATCCCTAAGCTTAGTTGCTTGCTTCTCTTTGGATAATGGCTTGGGATGCCATGGGCATCCCCAAGATTAGGCTCTTCTTACTCCTTATTCCTTCATCCATCGTAATATCACAGAAAACATGAAAACTTCAATCACACAAAAATCAACAAAACCTTCGTGAGATTCGTTAGTATAAGAAAGCAAATCACTACTATAAGTACTGTTGCAAACCCATTCATATTTTATGTTTGCATTATATCTACTATATTCCAACTTTTCTATGGCAAAAACTCTTCAAAGAAAACCATAGAATCATCAAAACAAGCACACAACGCAAAGAAAACAGAATCTATCAAAAACAGATCAGTCTGAAGCTATCTGAATATTTCGAATACTTCTGTAACTCCGAAAATTCTGAAAAATTAGGACAACGTGAGCAATTTGTATATTAATCTTGTGCAGAAAGAATTGGTATTTTATCACCCTTCTGTTTAAAATGAAAATTATTTTCATCAGCGCAAAAGTTTCTGTTTTTTAGCAAGATCAAATCAACTATCAGCCAACATGATCCTAAAGGCTTTGCTTGGCACAAACACTAATTAAAACACAAAAAACACAAACATAACAGTAGCATAATTGTACAAACACTCAAGAACAGAAAGAAGAAGACAAAAATAAATTTTATTCATTGGATTGCCTCCCAACAAGCGCTATCGTTTTAGGCCTCTAAGTGTTGACATGCTTTGTTTCCAACTACTCAATCACACAATCAGATTTCTTTGAAGAATTAGCAAGTAAAATAGCAAAACTTCTAGGCATAAAATTGAGGAATTCATTCTTATCAATGGAATCTCTTGCAACAAAATTCGGATGAATACTAATCATTTTAAGATCTTCTTTATTATTACTACAAGTTGCACCCTTCTTCTTAGTGACTTGAGCAATCTTACCAAATTTTACGGAGTTCTTTCAATAGTTTTAGCAGAAGCAAAGGCCGTGCTTCGATTAATAAAGATTGCTTCAAGTCTATCAATCTGAGACCGGCTTTCGTTAATTCTTTCATGGATTATGACCCCCTTTTCTTTTAGCAACTTAAAAACTTCTCCCGCTTTTGACCCAATTCTAGTACCAAAATATGCATTTGTTTATCCAAGTTTTCAATATGTTCTTCGGTAAGCATTTTCTTTTTAGTAGCATCTAGTCTTTCCATAACATGCTCAAGAGTCCAAGTTGTTCCATTAACCATAAGCGGTGGCGAACCCACTAAATTTCCCATAGCATTAAAAGCCTCAAGAGAGGGACACATCAAGAAATTTCCACCGATAATCGTATCAAGGACGAATCTATACCAAGTGGTGATGCCCACATAAAAACAGCGAAGAAGAACAACCGTAGATTTCTTACGGATAGATCTATTATGGGCATTGCAAATCCTATACCAAGCATCTTTTAAATTCTCCCCTCCGTTTTATTTAAAGTTAAGAACCTCGTTCTCGGGTGCGCACGCTATAGAGGAATAACTATCCATAACGACAAAAAGTGGTCAACAAGATTGCACACAAAAACAGATCCGGCAAGACAATGGCGAACGAAAAAGAGGGCGAATAAAACGAAATTTTTTTGTGAAGTGGGGGAGAGGAAAACGAGAGGCAAATGGAAAATAATGTAAATTCCAAGGAGATGAGATTCGTGATTAGGAACCTGGTAGATGTTGATGATGTTTCCCTGGCAATGGCGCCAAAAATTCCTTTTGATGTTTGCTTGAACTACGTCGGTATTTCCCCATAGAGGAAGCCATGATGCAGCACAACAACGGTTGTTATTCCCCTCAGTGATGAGACCAAGGTTATCGAACCAGCGGGAGAACCAACAACACCACGTAAATAGCTCATGCACACAAAGAACAAATACTTGCAACCCGACTTAAGAGAGGGGTTGTCAATCCCTCACGGGTAAAAAGATAGGTAAAATTGCAGTAGATTGGATAAATAGATCTCACGGGAATGCGAGACAAAATAAACAAGAATAAATTGCAGCAAGGTATTTTTGTATTTTTGGTTTAATAGATCTAAAAATAAAAGCAAATAAAAATAGATCGCGAAGGCAAATATAATAAAGAAGAGACCCGGGGGCCGTAGATTTCACTAGTGGCTTCTCTCGAGAAAAATAGCGTACGGTGTGTAAAGAAATTACAGTTGGGCAATTTATAGAACTTCAAATAATCATGCGATATCTAGGCAATGATCGTTATATAGGCATCACGTCCAAGATTAGTAGATCGACTCCTTCCTGCATCTAATACTATTACTCCACACATCGATCGCTACCAACATGCATCTAGTGTATTAAGTTCATGGAGAAATGGAGTAATGCAATAAGAACGATGACATGATGTAGACAAGATCTATTTATGTAGAAATAGACCCCATCTTTTTATCCTTAATAGCAATGATACATAGGTGTCGGTTCCCCTTCTGTCACTAGGATCAAGCACTGTAAGATTGAACCCATGACAAAGCACCTCTTCCCGTTGCAAGATAAATAGATCAAGTTGTCCAAACAAAACCCAAATATCGGAGAAGAAATACGAGGCTATAAGCAATCGTGCATATAAGAGATGAAAGAAGACTCGGATAACTTTCATGGATAAAAAGAATGATCTGATCATAAACTCAAAGTTCGTCGGATCCCAACAAACACACCGCAATAAAGAGTTACATCATATGGATCTCCAAGAGACCATTGTATTGAGAATCAAAATAGAGAGAGGAAGCCATCTAGCTACTAACTACGGGCCCATAGGTCTACAATGAACTACTCACGCATCATCGGAGAGGCACCAATGAACATGATGAATCCCTCCGTGATGGTGTCTAGATTGGATCTGGTGCTTCTGGAACGTGCGGCGGCTGGAATTGATTTTCGTTGACTCTCCTAGTGTTTCTAGTATATTGGGGTATTTATAGAGCAAAGTGGCGGTGCGGGAGGCCACCAAGGTGGGAACAACCCACCTGGGCACACCTGGGGGCCCAGGCGCGCCATTGTGTGTTGTGCCCCCCTCGTGGCAGCCCCAGGTGCTTCTCCGGCCCATTGGATGTCTTCTGGTCCATAAAAATTCGACAAAAAGTTTCACTGCCTTTGGACTCCGTTTGGTATTGATTTCATGCGATGTAAAAAACAAGCAGAAAACATCAACTGGCACTGGGCACTATGTCAACAGGTTAGTACCAAAACCTGATATAAAATGATTATGAAATGACGGTAAAACATCCAAGAATGATAATATAATAGCATGGAACAACCAAAAATTATAGATATGTTGATGACGTATCAATGACTATCTTGATTCTGTCATAAAATCGTCATGGATGTACATGCATGACAGAAAACGTGACCTAGTGTGACAAACACATATCATCACGGAAGGGTGTTTTTTTGTATTGGAGGTTGCTGGTCTAGGTCCGGTTCTGGGGCTTGCGGGCCCGTGGGAAGCCATTCCTCCTCAGGCTGCTCTGCTTCTTTGCCCCCGCCTCCTCCTTGGGCCTCCACTGTCGCGGCTTGAAGAACTTCGGCCCCGGCAGCGTCAATCCCGGCAACCTCTTCCGCACCATGCTCTTCACTCTTTTCATATGAAGAGCCTTCGCCTTCGGCCCCCATTTCTTCCTCCTCCTCCTCCTCCTCCTCCTCTTCTCTGGGCCTCGCTTTCCCGACAGCCCGGAGCGCTTTGTCTTCTTTGATTCGCCTCTTAATGAATTATGCTTCTGTCGTGGAGGTGCGCTTGAACTTATTACCTTCCACCCTGCTAGCCCTTTCTTCCAGGCTAGAGACCCACTCGTTCTCTGCATCTAGATCGGGCATTTGCCAATCAGCCTTAACCCCGTAAGCATTGCAGTGAGGCATCCAATTAAAAATATGGTCCGTGGCATAATTGATGTGCAGTGGGACGACTCTCCCCTGCAGGCGAAATGGCCCGAGGCTGCCGAACAGCTGCTCGCACAGCCAGCCATGGCCGTATACTGATAGGTTGTTGGCGAGGCCTGGGTACAGGCACATCCTGTCAGCAGCATCTCCATATCCCAGGGGGCATCTGCCCCTCTTTTGAAGTGGTGCAATGCGGCGCGGGAAGAAATCAGCCCCCACCTGTTCGATGGTCAGCCCGACAGCTCTGAGACGAGCGATCCTATTTACTGCCGGGCGAAGCCTGTCGTCGGTGAGGCCTGGTTTGCCCCATTCACTACCACACATGATGCATTCCGTCCGTGCCCTGCAGACTCCGGGGCATCTATGTCCTGGATAAAGCACCAGTCGGCCCTCACTCCTCCCATCTGCCGCGCTACTGGCCAGGGAGGTAATCCCAGACCTCCTTCTTCCCTCGAGGAATCCAACTTATATTCCCTGAGCGATGGGTTTTATCTTTGACTCGCGGGACGAAGAAGTGTGTGAACGCATCCACATTGGGGACCACTCCGACGAAATTCTCGCACAAATGAGTGAAAATTGCCATGCACGCCATTGCATCGGGCGTGAAATCCATAAGGTGGAATCCATACACCACCATTATCGCCACGAAGAAATCTGAGAAGGGGGAGGAGAGGCCGCAGAGGAAGTACGCGCATAAGAAGCGGTACGAGTCCGGCGGAGCCTCGTCCCCCTCCGGCAGGACCACGGGCGCTCCATGCCCCTTCGAGACTTCCCTCCCCCACATGTACACATACTTCGCGACTAGGGTGTTCCTACCCAACCTTGATGGAAAGAAGACCACGTCTTCTTGCCGCTTCCTATCCAGATCCGCCGCCCTCTTTTTCTCCCCCTCGGCTCCGGTTTCCTTTGCGGTGATCGCCCGCTTCCCCCTTGCGGCGACAGCTTTCTTCCTCATCCTTCGGAATCGGTTGAAGAACAGAAGAATTGGCGGAGCAATGGAGGTGGGTGTTGGCTTGGGGGCAGTTGCTTTGCTTGAGGAAGAAGATGATGAAAAGTGGGAGAAGATACGAATGAGCAGCGCCCCTTCGCATTTACTGTTTTATTCTAAGGACAGGTTCGGGGGAGTGGGGGCTCTTCACTATCCCTCTCTCAAGAAGTTATAGTTTTTCAAGCGCACTACCCATTAACTGCTATAGTTCCATGACCCATGACCTGCAGTAATTACGTGGAGTGGACGTTGGATTGACCATCATGACAACCACTGCATGTGCATCACTTTTTCGACATGTGTCCATGCACCGTTTGGGGCCTAACCCAACGTGCCCGGTGACACGTATGGCTTAGGCCTGGGGGCTTCTGTTGGGGTACACAAACAGGGGTGTATGTTTTCCCTGGCTGGTGCATGGACAGTGAGACTCCGGCCCCAGCATCCTAGGTACGATGGCAAAGGCAGCAAACTTCACCAAGTATCCAAGTCAAAGTCAGGCCAGATAAGCAGCTCTTTGAGGGATCAAAGGGCCGAACAAGAAGACCAAGACAAGCCAAAGCAGCAAGACATCACTATGGGAAAGCCTCCCTTACTAGGAAGGTGAGCCTGGCCAGGTCGAGGCCTCCCCAAGGACGAATCCAAGATTTCCCCGGCAGGCTTGCTGGGGCCACTAAAGGCGAATCTCCCCGCCAAGACCCCACCGCACCGCGATGCAAGTCATCTATCAGTGCGGTGTCGAGCCCCCAAGTGATTAAGTGGCCATAATTTAGCACGTGGTAGGTATTTGGAAGGAAGATTACCCCTATATGACACCCGTCCAAAGGCGTGTCACGCAGACAGGTAGAAGATGAATAAGCGGCGCGACAGGCTTGCCGGGCTGCATCCTCAGCGTGACACCTAGCAGTGCATTTGATGCGCTTTGTCCTAACTGCCAGAGTTAGGTATGTGCTACCTCTCGAGCACTGCGTTGGTTTTCCCTTGAAGGAAAGGGTGATGTAGTAAAGTAGCGTAAGTATTTCCCTCAGTTTTTGAGAACCAAGGTATCAATCCAGTAGGAGGCCACGCTCAAGTCCCTTGCACCTACACAAACCAATAAGAACCTTGCAACCAACGCGATAAAGGGGTTGTCAATCCCTTCACGGCCACTTGCAAAAGTGAGATCTGATAGAGATGATAAGATAATATTTTTGGTATTTTTATGATAAAGATTGAAAGTAAAGATTGCAAAATAAACAAATATAGAAATAACTTGTTGAGGAAACATTAATATGATGGAAAATAGACCCGGGGGCCACAGGTTTCACTAGTGGCTTCTCTCAAGATAGCATAAGTATTACGGTGGGTGAACAAATTACTGTCGAGCAATTGATAGAATTGAGCATAGTTATGATAATACCTAGGTATGATCATGTATATAGGCATCATGTCCGTGACAAGTAGACCGACTCCTACCTGCATCTACTACTATTACTCCACACATCGACCGCTATCCAGCATGCATCTAGAGTATTGAGTTCATAATAACGGAGTAACGCTTGAAGCAAGATGACATGATGTAGAGGGATAAACTCATGCAATATGATATAAACCCCATCTTTTTATCCTCGATGGCAAGAATACAATACGTGTCACTTCCCCTACTGTCACTGGGATCGAGCACCACAAGATTGAACCCAAAGCTAAGCACTTCTCCCATTGCAAGAAAGATCAATCTAGTAGGCCAAACCAAACTAATAATTCGAAGAGACTTGCAAAGATAACCAATCATACGTAAAAGAATTCAGAGAAGATTCAAATATTGTTCATAGATAATCTTGATCATAAACCCACAATTCATTGGATCTCGGCAAACACACCGCAAAAGAAGATTACATCGAATAGATCTCCAAGAGAATCGAGGAGAACTTAGTATTGAGATCCAAAGGGAGAGAAGAAGCCATCTAGCTAATAACTATGGACCCGAAGGTCTGAGGTAAACTACTCACACATCATCGGAGAGGCTATGGTGTTGATGTAGAAGCCCTCCGTAATCAATGCCCCCTCCGGCAGGACGCCGGAAAAGGCCCCAAGATGGGATCTCATGGGTATAGAATGTTGCAGAGGTGGAATTAGGTTTTCTTGGTGCTCCTCGATGGTTTGGGGGTACGTAGCTATATATAGGAGGAAGAAGTTGGTCGGTGGAGCCATGAGGGGCCCACGAGGATGGAGGGCGTGCCCAGGGGGGTAGGCGCGCCCCTGCCTCGTGGCCTCCTCGTTGGTTGCTTGACGTCCACTCCAAGTCCTCTGGATCACGTTTGTTCCAAAAATCATGCTCCTGAAGGTTTCATTCCGTTTGGACTCCGTTTGATATTCTTTTTGTGCGAAACACTGAAATAGGCAAAAAACAGCAATTTGGGCTGGGCCTCCGGTTAATAGGTTAGTCCCAAAAATAATATAAAAGTGTATAAATAAGCCCATTAAACATCCAAAATAGAAAATATAATAGCATCGAGCAATAAAAAATTATCAATACGTTGGCGACGTATCAAGCATCCCCAAGCTTAATTCTTGCTCGTCCTCGAGTAGGTAAATGATAAAACAGAATTTTTGATGTGGAATGCTACTTGGCATAATTTTCAATGTAATTCTCTTATTTGTGGCATGAATATTCAGATCCGAAAGATTTAAGATAAAATTTTAATATTGACATAAAAGTAATAACACTTCAAGCATACTAACTAAGCAATTATGTCTTCTTAAAATAACATGGACAAAGAAAGTTCATCCCTACAAAATCATATAGTTTGTTCATGCTTCATTTTCGTCACACAAGAATGCTCTCATCTTGCACAACCCCGATGACAAGCCAAGCAATTGTTTCATACTTTAGTAATCTCAAACTTTTTTCAACTTTCACGCAATACATGAGCGTGAGCCGCGGATATAGCACTATGGGTGGAATAGAATATGATGATGGGGGTTATGTGGAGAAGACAAAAAGGGAGAAAGTCTCACATTGACGCGGCTAATCAACGAGCTAGGGAGATGCCCATCGATTGATGTCAATGCAAGGAGTAAGGATTGCCATGCAACGGATGCACTAGAGCTATAAATATATGAAAGCTCACCAAAAGAAAGTAAGTGGGTGTGCATCCAACTTGCTTGCTCACGAAGACCTAGGGCATTTGAGGAAGCCCATTGTTGGAATATACAAGCCAAGTTCTATAATGAAAAATTCCCACTAGTATATGAAAGTGATAAAACAAGAGACTCTCTATCATAAAGATCATGGTGCTACTTTGAAGCACAAGTGTGGAAAAAAGATTGTAGCATTGCCCCTTTTTATTTTTTTTATCTCTTTTTTTGGCCTTTCTTTTTTTGGCCTTTCTCTTTTTGGGGGGGGGGGGACAATGCTCTATGAATGATGATCATCACACTTTTATTTATTTACAACTCAATGATTACAACTCGATACTAGAACAAAATATGACTCTATATGAATGCCTCCGACGGTGTACCGAGATATGCAATGAATCAAGAGTGACATGTATGAAATGTTATGAATGGTGGCTTTGCCACAAATACGATGTCAACTAAATGATCATGCAAAGCAATATGACAATGATGAAGCGTGTCATAATAAACGGAATGGTGGAAAGTTGCATGGCAATATATCTCGGAATGGCTATGGAAATGCCATGATAGGTAGGTATGGTGGCTGTTTTGAGGAAGATATAAGGAGGTTTATGTGTGATAGAGCGTATCATATCACAGGGTTTGGATGCACCGGTGAAGTTTGCACCAACTCTCAAGGTGAGAAAGGGCAATGCACGGTACCGAAGATGCTAGCAATGATGGAAGGTTGAGAGTGCGTATAATCCATGGACTCAACATTAGTCATAAAGAACTCACATACTTATTGCAAAAATCTACAAGTCATCAAAAACCAAGCACTATGCGCATGCTCCTAGGGGGGTAGATTGGTAGGAAAAGACCATCGCTCGTCCCCGACCGCCACTCATAAGGAGGATAATCAAAGAACACCTCATGTCTCAAATTTGTTACACAAAGTTTACCATACGTGCATGCTACGGGACTTGCAAACTTCAACACAAGTATTTCTCAAATTCACAAATACTCAACTAGCACAACTTTAATATCACTACCTCCATATCTCAAAACTTTCATCAAGTATCAAACTTTTCTTAGTATTCAATGCACTTATATGAAATTTCTTACTTATCTTGGACGCCTATCATATTAGGATTAATTTTATAGCCAAAGAAAATTACCATGCTGTTTTGTAGGACTCTCAAAATGATATAAGTGAAGCATGAGAGAACAATAATTTCTATAAAACAAAACAACCACCGTGCTCTAAAAGATATAAGTGAAGCACTAGAGCAAAAAAAATTATATAGCTCAAAAGGTATAAGTAAAGCACATAGAGTATTCTAATAAATACCGAATCATGTGTGTCTCTCTCAAAAGTGTATTCAGCGAGCATGATTGTGGTAAACTAAAAAGCAAAGTCTCAAATCATACAAGACGCTCCAAGAAAAACACATATCATGTGGTGAATAAAAATATAGCTCCAAGTAAAGTTACCGATAGACGAAGACGAAAGAGGGGATGCCTTCCGGGGCATCCCCTAGCTTAAGCTTTTGGTTGTCCTTGAATTTTACCTTGGGGTGCCATGAGCATCCCCAAGCTTAGGCTCTTGCCAATCCTTGTTCCATAATCCATCAAATCTTTACCCAAAACTTGAAAACTTCACAACACAAAACTTAACAGAAAATCTCGTGAGCTCTGTTAGCGAAAGAAAACAAAACACCACCTCAAGGTACTGTAATGAAGTCATTCTTTATTTATATTGGTGTTAAACCTAATATATTACAACTTCTCTATGGTTTATAAACTCTTTTACTAGCCATAGATTCATCAAAATAAGCAAACAACACACGAAAAACAGAATCTGTCAAAAACAGAACACTCTGTAGTAATCTGTAACTAACGCAAACTTCTGGAATTACAAAAATTATACCAAAATAGGAAGACCTAGATAAATTTTTTATTGATCTACTGCAATTGTAATAAGTATTTTATCACGTTCTCGTGATTTTTAACAATTGTTTTCGTGAACAGAAAGTTTCTTGAATTTTCAGCAAGATCAAATAACTATCATCCAAGAAGATCCTATAGGTTTAACTTGGCACAAACACTAACTAAAACACAAAACCACATCTAAACAGAAGCTAGATGGGTTACTTATTACTAAACAGAACCAAAAAGCAAAAAAATAAAACAAAATTGGGTTACCTCCCAACAAGCGCTATCGTTTAACGCCCCTAGCTAGGCATAAAAGCAAGGATAGATCTAGGTATTGCCATCTTTGGTAGGCAATCCATAGGTGGCTCTCATAATAGATTCATATGGTAATTTAATTTTCTTTCTAGGGAAGTGTTCCATGCCTTTCCTTAACGGAAATTGGAATCTAATATTCCCTTCCTTCATATCAATGATTGCAATCTATATCAAGAACAATGAAATCTACGGGCACATAATTCCTATTTGCAACAATAAGAACATCATTAATTCTTCCCATAGGTTTCTTAATAGTGGAATCCGCAAGATGCAAGTTTAGAGAACAATCATCAAATTCACGGAAACCTAACAAATCACACAAGGTTTTTGTAATCGTGCAAACACTAGCACCCAAATCACACAAAGCATAGCAATCATGATCGTTAATTTTAATTTTAATTGTAGGTTCCCATTCATCATAAAGTTTTCTAGGGATAGAAACTTCCAACCCAAGTTTTTCTTCATAAGATTGCATCAAAGTGCCGGTGGGAAATGACACCTATGGGCTCACAAGAATCCCTACTACGGTTGCCAGGGCGAGGGGTTGTGAGAAGAGCAGGATTAACAGTCAGCACAAGGATCGTTTACCCAGGTTCGGGCCGCGAGGATGCGTAAAACCGTAGTCCTGCTTTGGTGGATGTATTGAGTGTTCCTGAGCTCTCGAACTAGCTATGGTGGCCATGTAGTTCAAAAGAGCCGAATCCCTCTCCATTATGCCAAGGGCCTCCTTTTATAGTCGAAAGGGGCTACCACAGTGGTACACAGGAGGTGGAAAGGCCTACAGTGTTGCGAGCTTATCGCTCGTGTTACAGGACAAGACGCATTTAATGCATAGCTTAGGTGTCCCCTAGCTTTATCGGGGACAGGAGCGAGGCCCGTCCTGTCCGTCGCCGCTCCTCTTCGCTTTTACACGCGCCCTGGCCAACGATGCATGCGGCGCCATGTAGGCAGGCAGGCAGCTGAGGTGGCGCGGTGGTAGGGTCTTCACGAAGATCTGCATGCCGCCATGCAGGTGCTTGCTGATCTGGCCTGGAAGCCGCATGGTGCCACACAAGTGCCTGCCCAGTTGGTTGGGCTGGCAGCTGCATGCTAATGGCGGTGGAAACTTGGCTGGTGCGGGCCTGGCAGTGGCCCCGCCGATGTCCTCGGCAAGGGCCTTACTGGGGGCCCAACAAGCGTCTTGCCGTGGCGCGCAGTCGTCCCGGCAAGGGTCTTGCCGGGGGTCTCGTGGCTTTCCTCGGCAAGGATTCCGCCGAGGGTTGCCGTCTTCTGGTCCTTATCTGATCTCATATATCTATGGTCTTGACAAAGATCTGCACGCCACCACAGAGGTGCCTCCCGAGCACTGGTCCAATCGAAGTTGGTTGGGTTGGAACCTGTGGGCTCAAAGGCGGCTCGCTTTGTTGGTGTTTGGGCAAGTTGCCCCGGCAAGGTTCTTGCCGGAGCCGCGGAGGCCGCCCCGGCAAGGGCCTTGCCGGGGGGTCTCCACCTCGCCCCTTTGCTGTCTTGTGTTTCTGGCCTTGGCACTGCCTCTGACCATCTTGTTCCTCTGGCTTCCCTCCCCTGCTCTACTTAGTGTGGCCGTGGGTGCGGCTCCGACTGTCCATGCACAAGTAAAGGGGTCAAAAGGAGCGCCCCTACTTTCGTACACCGATAGGAGCCCCCAGGCCTGGGCCACACATAAGCGCGACACATTGTTGGGCCAGGCCCAAAACGGTGCGCAGGCAGGAGGGGCGGATTCTACCACAGTAATTTTCCGTCTGCTGTGCTTCCCCATGACCTGCGCGCGATGTGGAGGGTCCTGCGTGACGTGGTGGTCATGCGTGGGGCGGTTTCCGCATGCATGCGTCACATCATGGTAAAGAGGCGGGAAACAGGGCCGTCGCTGATTGGGGCGGCGGGTCGGTCCTGATTCCCTGCGCCTCTGACGGCTGGATTGGCTGAGTGGGGCGGCCGAGCCCCGACCTTGCCCCTTTATAAGGAGGGGGAGGGAGGGCATCATCCCACATTCCTTCAGCACCCATCCTCCATCACATGTGCTTCATTCTCCCACCCGCCATGGCGACAGGAGGTGCTGGGCCTTCGACGGTGGCAGCGAGGGTCGCTGCTCGTCAGCGTGTCCCTCCTTCCCACGAGCCCGTGGCAGCGGAGCTAGCAGCAAGAGGAAGGGGGAGGGGCGTGGCCGAGGTCGCCGCGGCGGTCGGGGGAGAGGGGGACGAGTTGGCGCGGCGACCGCGCCTCCGCCAGTGGTGCCTCCCGTGACGGAGGGTCACGTCGGGGACCGGCCCCGCGAGTTCTTCATCCGGCTGCGCTGGCCATCGTGTCGTCGTCTCCGTCTCCCCACCCCTTTCGCTCAGGAGATGGAGCTCGATCTGCCCCAGACCCTCAGATTGCACATGAGGGGCTGCGGGACCGGCGCCACGCGGGTCGAGGTCGACTTCCCCGCTCCTCATGTGATGTATCTCCGTCGCGGATGGAAGACGTTTGCCCGCATCCATAGCTTGACGGTGGGGCTCATCCTCTACTTCAAGTTAATGGAGGGCGTCTTGCTCTCCGTCATGGTCTTCAGAGACCTTGGAACTCGCCTGAAGTGCTGCGTGGAGAGCTCCTCTGACGATGAAGATTCCTCCTCAAGTGGGAGTGACGAGGAGGACAGCGACAACGATGACGAGGGTGTCGAGCGGCAGGATGCCGACTCTGACTTTGACTGACCTCGCCGCCTCTTCCTCGGCCACGTGCCCTGCCGAGGGTCTTCCCGTCATCTCCTTGGGCGGCTGGCATAGGAGGGTCGAAGAAGGCGAAGAAGGCGGGTGGTGGCCATCAAGTCGGAGTGCGCGGGCACCGATGCCTTCGTCGCATATTGCCGGCCCGTTGCCTCATCTTCCAGCTCCTTTCCCAGCACCAAGATGTTCTCTTGGTGCCTTCTGTTCCTCGCACCTCACCTAGGCGCCCCTTTTGCCCTCCGCTGTCTTGCTCCACCTTCTAAGGAGAGGGACAAGAAAGGGATTACGGGCACCTTATCTTTTTTTAGTTTGTAAACCTGCGGGCACTTGTTAGATTTAAGATTTCTAATCCCCTTGCTCATGTTTTTAATTCTGTATGAACTGTACCTGTATGGGATATTTTTAATGAAAAGGGGGTTTGCCGGGTTCTTTGTGCGTGAGAGAGGCCCATGCCAAGGACGAATCCTTGTTATTTTTAAGATAAACATTGTTGCCCGACAACAGGCCTTGCCGTCTCTCCACTTCGGTCGACCGTTCTCGCGATCTTGGCGGAGGCAGGGGCGAAGTAGAGTTAGGCCCCTCGTTCATCTCCTTGCCACCGCGGCTACTACCAAATTCCGACCCAAGAGGTAGCTCTTGGGTTCAGGAAAGGGGGAGCACGGTGGTTTTAAGAATATAAATGAGGTTTCACATGTCCCAGTTCTATACGGAAATGCATGACAGGGGGATGAAAGACTTATCTGAATCTGCAGCCTCCGGCAACCTTGGCTTGCCGTGGTTGGATCCTTGTATCTTCAGCTCCCGGCGGTCTTGGCCTGCCGGGTCCGGAGCGCCGGTTTGTTCTCTTCTTCCCAAGCGGCTCAGCAGAAGTGTCCGCGTGCCCTGCAAACCAAAGAGAACAGAAAGACGTGAAACTTGACCTCCAGGCTAGGGGTTAGTCGCCGCCAAGCACTACCAACCCTAACCGAGGAAGAGACTTAGACCTAGCATGCATGATATAACTTAGGGCGCCAGTGCTTCATATATTTATGCTCAGGGTCTGCGTCTGGCTTTGTACAGAGGGTTACGTGCCTTGCCGGAAAAGTTTGTACAAAAGGTGGCTTGTCGGGAGGCCCGACAAGCCGCGCCTTATGGGTAAAACTTGCGAAGATGCTCGATGTTCCAGGAGTTGCTCATAGGGACAACATCTTCTGTCTCCAGGCAGACTGCGCTGGGCCTGGTGACTCGTATTACCCGATAAGGGCCTTCCCACTTCGGCGTCAACTTGTTGGAATTCTTGGCTGACTGAACGCACCAGAGAACAAGGTTGCCTTCCTCAAAGCTTCGGGCATGGACCTTGTGGCTATGGTAGCGGCACAAGGCCTACTGGTAGCGTGCTGCTCTCACAGCCGCCCGAAGACGATTTTCCTCAAGGAGCGTTGCGTCATCTTGCCGCAACTGCTCTTGCTCAAGCTCATCATAAGCGAGCACTCGAGGTGACCCGTATATGAGTTCCATGGGGAGAACTGCTTCTGCCCCATATACTAGGGCAAAGGGTGTCTGGCCGGTGGCTCGATTTGGCGTCGTCCTAGTCGACCAAAGAACCGCCGGCAACTCATCAATCCAGCGCCTTCCGCTCTTGTGTATCTTGTCAAAAGTCTTCGTTCTCAAGCCTCGCAACACTTCAGCATTTGCCCTCTCCGCTTGGCTGTTGCTCCGGGGGTGTGCCACGGAAGCAAAAAAGACCATGCTGCCGAGGTCTTGAATGTATTGCATGAAGGCGTGGCTTCTAAACTGCGTGCCCTTATCGGTGATGAGTCTGTTCGGCACACCAAAACGGCAGACTAGTCCCTTGAAGAACTTGACGGCTGACTGTGCTGTCACCTTCCTCACCGGTTCCACCTTCGGCCACTTTGTGAACTTGTCGATTGCAAAGTACAAGTACTCAAAGCCCCCGATAGCATGGGGCAACGGGCCCTGTATTTCAAGCCCCCAGACCGAAAATGGCCAGGAGAGAGGGATTGTTTGAAGGGCTTGAGTTGGTTGATGAAGCTTCTTTGAATGGAACTGACACGCTTCACACTTGGTTACTAGTGCCGTTGCATCCTGGAGGGCGGTGGGCCAGAAGAAGCCTTGCCGGAATGCCTTGCCGGCAAGGGCCCTTGACCCTATGTGGGAGCCACATACGCCTCCATGTATCTCTGCCAATAGCTCCAGTCCTTCCTCCCAGGGGATGCACTTCAATTTCACACCGTTCAGTCTTCTTCTATACAAGACGTCATCGACGAACTGGTACAAGGCAGACCGACGGGCTACTTTTTCTGCTTCTTCCTGCTCCTCAGGAAGTTCCCCTGTCTGGAGGAAATGGACAGTATGCTGTGCCCATGCAGGAGCCTGGGGCTCGATGGCAAGGACCAAAGGCATCTCTTCCGCTATGGGGGTAGCCGTCTCTACGGCCAGGGCTTGGTGCCCTGCCGGAGCCAGTCGTCCCTTGGGGGGCTCAGGATCCGCGGCAACACCCTTGCTGGCAGCCCCTGGGAGCTCGGCGAGAAATTACTTGCCGGGACCTGACTTCCTCTGCTTGTTCTGCTCTGTTGATGGCTTGACGGATGGTTGAGTTAACCGAAGCAAAAAGGTACCTAGTTCCACAGGTAGCTTGAATACAGCGCGCTTTGACAGGTAGTCAGCAATGTCGTTCTCCACTTGGGGAACGTGCTCCCCTTGTATACCGTCGAAGCGCTCCTCCAGCTTACTCACCTCATCTACATAGGCCTCCATCAACGGACTCTGATAATCGTTGTGAACTTGTCTGACGACAAGCTGTGAATCACCCCTGACGATGAGCTTTCTCACCCCGAGGTCTGCCGCGATCCTGAGACCGGCAAGCAGCCCCTCGTATCCAGCAGTGTTGTTTGTGGACATCTCCCTGGGAAAGTGCATCTGGATCACATACTTGAGGTGCTCTCCGGTGGGTGCGATAAGCAGCACACCGGCACCGGCGCCTTGCAGCGAGAAAGTCCCATCAAAGTACATGATCCAGTCGTGGCTTGCTTCCTTGCCAGGGAGAGCGGTCTCCTGGATTTCTTCGTCGGGCGTTGAGGTCCATTCTGCAATGAACTCCGCCAAGACTCTGCTCTGGATTGTCGAGGTACTTTCAAACATCAACCCAAAGCTCGACAACTCCAAGGCCCATTCCACAATCCTTCCGGTCGCATCTGGGTTGTGAAGTATCCGTTGCAACAGGAGGCGGGTGACGACAGTGATCTCGTGGTCTTGGAAGTAATGACGCAGCTTCCTCGAGACCATAAGGAGGCCGAAGAGAAATTTCTGCACACCGGAGTACCTCGACCTAGCCCCCTACAAGAGGGAGCTGACAAAGTAAACCGGGTGCTGCATCATCTTCTTCTTCTGCACCACTTCACTTGACTGTGCGGGCACTGCCCCGATGGCGTCAGACTCTGCCGGGGGCCTTGCCTTGCCGGCACCAGGCCCCACCGGGGGAATCTCTGCCTTGCCATCCGCCGGTCCTACCGTCGCCACTGCCTCCTCGTCGACATCCCTCTGTGCTACCAGTCCGGCGCTGACCACTTGATTCGTTGCCGCTAGATACAGCAGCAACGGCTCTTGTGGAATGCCGCTAGGCTTCTGGGGTCCACTCCATTGGGCCTGCCTTCTTCAAGATTTTGAAAAGGGGGAGGGCGCGCTCAGCGGAATTGGAGGTGAATCGGCTCATGGCGGCAACGCAGCCAGTGAGCCGACGCACATCCTTGATCCGCTTGGGCGCCTCAATCCGTTCAATAGCCTTGATTTTGTCTGTGTTTGCCTCGATCCCGCGTTGCGACACAAAGAACCCAAGAAGCTTGCCGGACGAAACTCTGAAGACACACTTCTCAGGGTTCAGCTTGAGGTTGATCTTGTGCAGGTTGGCAAACGTCTCTTCCAGCTCTTGTACAAGAGTTGCCCCGTCCTTGGTTTTGACCACCATGTCATCCATGTATGCTTCCATATTTCTATGGAGCTCGGGTTCAAAACCAATTTGGACCGCTGTTGCAAACATCGAGCCAGCACTCTTCAACCGGAAAGGCATCCGTAAAAAGCAATATGTACCACATGGGGTGATGAATGTTGTCTTCTCTTCATCTTCTCTTGTCATGAAGATCTGGTGGTAGCCTGAGTATGTGTCGAGGAATGACAACAAATCACACCCGGCCGTGGAGTCAACAATCTGGTCGATGCACAGCAACGGGAAGGGGTCCTTGGGACAAGCCTTATTGATATCTATCTAGTCAATACATAGTCTCCACTTCCCATTTGCCTTGCACACCACCACCGGATTGGCCAACCACGTCGGATGGAGCATTCCTCTCACCAAACCTGCCGCTTCCAACTTCCTGATCTCCTCTGTAATGAACTCCTGCCTTTCCAGAGCCTGCTTCCTGACCTTCTGCTTGACGGGCCGCACATGAGGACAGACAGCTAGGTGGTGCTCAATCACCTCAGTGGGAACACCGGGGATGTCGGATGCTTGGCATGCAAACACGTCGACATTCTCCCACAGGAAGGTGACGAGCGCGCCTTCCTATTTGCTGTCGAGGGTGGAGCTTATGGTGAAAGCCCCTCCCATGCCATCCTCCCTAAAGGACACCTTCTTGGTCTGCGGTGGCTTAGTTATGGATTTCTTGCTCTTGCTGGTGGAGCTCTCTGGCACTTCCTCGACGGTAGCACAACACTCCGAAGAGGTGCGCTTGCCGGAGTGGGTGCGAGAGGTCTTGTCGGGCTTCTTGTTCCCTCCCGGGGCTTCAGCGGCAGGAGCAAGTGCCTTGGCGGCAGCTGCAGCAACTGCATCCCGGTAGAGTTGGTCGGCGCAAATCAGTGCGTCCTTCTTGTCGGAGGGGACGGAGATGATGGTCAACGGCATGGGCATCTTCAGCATGTTGTAGGCGTAGTGCGACGCTGCCATGAACTTGGCTAGTGCCAGGCGGGCGAGGATCCCATTGTAGGGCAAAGGGATGTCGGCCACGTCGAAGATGATCCTCTCCGTCCTGTAGTTCAACTCTCCTCCAAACGTCACGGGCAGTGTGACCTTCCCCTTCGGCTGGCTCCTACCCGGATTGACCCCTTGAAACGTGCCCATTTCCTCAAGGTCTCCATCAGGAATTTGCAACCTTTTGATCACGATGGGTGAGATCAAGTTCAGGCCGGCCCCGCCGTCGACCAACATCTTGTTCACATTGAGGTTGCGTATTGTTGGCGAGACCAACAACGGCAAACACCAGACCGCGGTTGTGCGGTCAGGGTGGTCCTCGGCGTCAAAGATGAGGGGCGTGCTGGACCACTTCAGTGGCTTCTGAGCATCGAACGACGGCTCCGCTGTTGTAATCTCACATGCCCACTGCTTGAGCTGGCGGTGAGAAGTATGCAGCGAGGCGCCACCGTCGACGCACATGGCCTCCGTAGCCTTCTGGAACTCTTGCTCACCGGACTCGTCGTCCTCGTCATGATCATTGTCTTCTTGCTTCTTGTCACGGCCCCGGGGAGGCCTCTCTTGCTGGTTGTCCTTGCCGCGGCGGCCTCCTTGCCCGCCACGCTTCTTGCCGGATCCCTCGTCACCGTCTTGACCCTTCTCCTTGTCCCGCCTATCATACTCGGCCTTTTGCTTCTCAGCAAGCAGCTCGACTTGCCGGCAGTTTCGGAGGTCGTGGCCCTTGGTGCAGTAGATCTTGCAGTACTGCTTGTCGGAGCCCCCTGGCTTGTCGGCAACCGCCAAGGCCCGGCAAGCGGCGCACCCGACGATTTCTTTGCAGGGGTCCTCTGCCTTGGCCTTCTTGGCGGCGCCGGTGCTGTCGGATCCCTCGACGGCAAGCACGGCCTTGCCCTTGCGTTTCCTGTTGCAACGCCGACCCTTCTTCGTCGGGGTGGTGGTGTCTTCATCAGTAGAGTCGGTTTCCGCGCCGGCGTCCTCGCCGGGGTACTTCGTTCCCTCTTCAGACCGGGCGCACCTATCGTCCAGAACATAGAGTTCGGCGACATCCTTAACCTTGGTCATCGCTAGCTCTTCGCGCATCTTGCGGTTGCGCATGTTCTGAAGGAACGCGCTGATCACGGCGGCGGGATGAACGTCGGGGATGTTGTACTGCACCCGGCTGCATCTCTGGATGTACTTGCGCAGGTTTTCCCCTTCCTTATGGGGAATGATACGCAAATCACTTGCCTGGCCATGAGCTTGGTGGCCTCCAGTGAAGGCGCCAACGAACTCATGGCACAGATCCGACCAAGAAGAAATGGAATCCGCCAGCAAGTGCATCAACCAAGACATGACATTGGGCTTCAGTGCCAACTGGAAGTAATTGGCAAGCACCTTGTCGTCACGAGCTCCGGCAGCCTGCATCATGATGGTCTAGATGCTGAGGAACTCTGACAGATGGGTCTTGCCAGTGTACTTCTCGCCAACGTCGGGCTTGAACGTGCGGTGGGACGGCCACTGGAACTGCCGCAGCTCACGGGTAAAGGCTGAGAAGCCCACCTCGTAAGGTAGGCCGCCAGAGCCCCCCGGTGCTAGGTGGTCCATAGCGGGTCCCGCCCGCTTGTCCGACTGGTGGCGTGTATCATGCCGGCACTCGATAGTGGTTCGAGCATACTCGTGAGCTCATTCTCGAAGAACTTGGCGCTGGTCGCGGTGGGTCCGCGGGTCGGACGATGCTATAGAGATGTTATCACAAGCATCGTCACGACGGGCCGACACCCGCGGTGGCTGGCGAGGAGGAGGAGAGTGCACCGTGACCGCAGCACCCCCGGTCCTCCCGGCGCTGGTATGTGGTGGCTCGGTGGAGCGCCGGCCCGAGGGCCCCACCGGTCGCGGATCATCTTTGTTGGCGACGGCGACGAGGCTTCGGATGGTGGCCCTCCACTCGTCGAGCTTCTCCGCAGCAGGAGGGAAGTCGAGGAGCAGCTGCGCATGCGCCAAAGCTTCTGCTGGCGTGGGTGGCGGCGACAGCTACGTGGACCGTGGCACACTTCGACTTCCAACCATGTTAGAAGGACCTCTATCACGGCCCAGCAGCTGCGTGCCATTTTCGCCAGCACTTCGGCGGGCATGCTGAACTCCTTCGTCCCGCGGACGAAGCACATGGCTCTTCCAATGGCGGTGTCCAGGGTCACTGGTGTGGTGACGCTGCTCGTTGCGCACACCATTGGAAGAGCGCGCTGTGGTCACCGGGGTTGGTGTCTTGGAGATTGCTGCACCGCCCGTAGGGGGTACAGCGACACCCCTGGAGGGCATCACGCCGCCTGTGGGGGGCCCAGCCCTGTCCTTGGACCTGGCGGCATGCGGCTCGTCGTCTGGCGCATGACCGGTGCCTCCCCAGGATCAGGATCACGCCGCTTCCCAGCTAGGAGGAAGAAACCGGAGGACAGGCACAGATGGTGACACTGCCGGAGGCCCATATAGGAGAACCGAAGTCACAGGCAAACACGACACGTCGGAATGGTCGTGCCCGTTCTTGCGCGTCGTGGGTTGCCGTCAAATTCCGTAGCACTCCCATCCAAAGACCTGGGCGTGACTACCGCGTCGGGCACCATGCTCTCCGGGTAATCCCACAAAGAACATGGTCGTCCCCAACGGCCCTGACATCAGAGACCACCGCACGATCAGGAGACGTGTATGGAAGCAAAGAGCCCTCCTGCACGATAAGAGGACGGTGCCCAGGGTGGATCAGGTTTGCCTCTGCTAATGGCGAACCCCTTCTACGACCCCTCCCTGGCGCCGCGAGAGAAGGAGGAATGGGGCACGACCGACTACCGCACCCCGCTCCCATTATAGGCCTCAGCATGGTGTCGTTTGTGTCGCCTCTCACTATAGTTGAAGCTACGGGCGACCCGCCGACGAGCGCACCAGAGTCGCCACCTCTCGTGCTATCGCGGCGCCGCCTGAGCACCCCCCCTGAAGCCCGTGCGAAGCTCTAAGCTAGAGGCCAGGGCTTCGTCCCATGCCCTCCTCTTCAGCATGGCCAACAGAAAGCAGAGGATGGAGGAGAAAGGATGCGGGGACGAATGCCTCCGCTCCTCCCCCGCCCCTCCTTTTATAGGCGGGTCGGGGAAATGAGTTGATCCCTTAATGGGTGACCGCCGCCCTCCTCCACCAATTCAAGAAGATCAGGCCCCCATTGTCGGCGTTCTGGGAACGGGGATGCCTAGACTTGCCTGCCTGCGGCCCGTGGCGTGGCTCCGTCTATGGCCCGGTATGGCACAGCTTTAGCAACAACAATTCATGACCCTAGCGAGGCGGAGGACACCAAGACCTCCCTGGGGGCGGCCTCCCCAGGATGGGTCCCGAAGAGAGGAGATATCTATGCAAGCTGCACCTCGCGAGGTTCATATGACATGATCCATGACGACCAAGGCCAGGCGGGCGCTAGCGGGCGTAGTGTACCAGTTTCCTCTTTGGTGCTAAGGAGGAAAGCGCAGGCGCGGAGTCCCGAGGAATCAAGCAAAGGTTTCCATTTTGGTGCAACAAGACAAAGACCGCCAGGACGGAAGGATGGAGGTCATCGCGGAGCCCACCGCTGCGTCACCACCAGATGCTTTTGCAGGCAAAGACAACTTTTTTCAGGATAGCTTGTACTAGTTGTCTCCCTTTGAATATGGCCATTGTGGGATCCCTTCCTGCCTACATTTGGGAAGAGGACCAAGGCCACTATAAGTAGGACCTAGCCACCAACATGGCGGGTATCGGATCCGTTCCACCATGACCAACTCACCATGTCGGAGTAAATGGCCACGGGTAGCCTAACCGACTGCCCCTGGCTCTTCCAAAAAATTATCAGGCCTTTGGGCCTTCAAGCACTCCAAGCATTGGACCAACTTCCCTGGCCGGCTACCTCTGAAGCCGACTCACGGAAGGCGACCCAGACTCAGCAACCTCCCCCCCAGGATAACCACGGGGTGGCCGACTCCAGGAAGCCGGCCGTAAAGGATGCCGACTTCCCCGAAGCCGGCCTCGAAGAGCGCCGACACCAAGAAGCCGGCCAAGACCGCAACCACCAAAGCTACGCCACATAACGGTGACAAGACGGGGTGTGGCCACAGTGCGGCCCACTACCCCCGAAGCCCGAGGCAGGCATGGCCACAGGACGCCGTACGGGACGGCCATCTCCCGTCCGGCTCGGCACTGTAGCCATGCTAGCCTCGATGTCACCCACGGCAGACGCCAGTACGGCCCACGGGCGGCGGGCCCCTTCAGCCAGAGAGAGGCGCGAAGGCGGCCCGGCCTCCCCTAGTCGGCCAAGGGCGCAGCCGGCCCCCATAAGCCGGCTACCCCCTTCCTCGAAGCATGTGCCACATTAAGGAGACAAGACGAGGTAAGGCTACAGTGAGAGCCCTCGAGGCGGCCCACTGTAGCCACGCTTACCTCAATGAAGCCCTCATCATCATGGGCGAGGCTACAGTAAGCAGCCGCCGACAAGACCCTAGGCGGTGGGGCCGGCCTGTCGACCAAGAGGCCGGCAGCCAGCGGGCCCCAACAGCCGGCGGAGAAGCCGGCGAGCATAGACACTGACGGCTGGGACCAGTGCCCAGCCGGATTACAATTGTACCCCCGGGGGGTAGGCCTATATAAACCCCCCGGGGCACCCATGCAAAGGGTTGGCTTCTTAGCACAACACATACACCATAGAGAGAGAAGCAAGAGCTAGCCTTGTTCTTCTTCTCCCTTGAACCCCACAGCTCTAGGAGCGATTGTAGCTACTTTTCCTAATCTAGTGATCATGCGGAGACCCCGCAGAGTAGGACTAGGGGTCTTATCTCCTCGGAGAGCCCCGAACCTGGGTAAGATTCGCCGGCATGCATGTCTTCGCCTCATCCCGTTTCCAGGCACTGGCGACGTCTTATTGGCACCCACAATGATAAGCCACCCGTTGGCATATTTCGCACCTACCACCCGACACACCAGCTCATCGAGCGCAAGAACACCTCACCTCCTGAGGCTGTTCTACCATTGTACTAGTCCATCCACAGCCCCTCGAGGACAATCCACCACAAAGCAGGAGTAGGGTTTTACACCGCAAGGTGGCCAGAACCTGGGTAAACTGCCGTGTCTCTTGTCCATTAGGTTCGTCGAGCTAAGCCGTGGGATCGGTGAGCAAGCAGACTAAGGAGGACGAGTTCTTCGCACACAACCCAGAGTTCAAACCTCTTAAGGGTCTACGGAATCCTGAATCCGACATTTGGCGCTCCAGGTAGGGGTGTGTGGGAGCCCTCTTCTTCCAGTCGGTCTGCCACTGCCCTGCGGCCTTGATGGCTAACAATCCGAGAACTCATGTCGAGCATTGGGCCGCTTGGCCCGCCCGGGCGGTTCTTTCTGCCCAAGAGGACCTCCACTCCACGCTCCAGGCGGTCCGTCCGCCGCCCAGTGCCACCAGACATGGACGACGCGAGCCGGCGCCGCCTGACCTTGCGCCGCGGCGTGCACGCGCCACCACGCGATCTTCGGGCTACGCTACGGCAACGGTGCCACACACCCGCCGTGAGCAGGCAAACATGCACGCCGCACTCATCATGGCGCGAGAGCTGCTGCGTTGCAAGCTGGCCGAGGGCGGCCACGATGCCCTGCTGGAGAGGGTCCCTGAGCTACTTGACGCTGCCTGATGGGGCGCGGCGCCCATCTGCACTCTGCCCACGCCATAGGTTGTAGCAGGGTCGCGCGCCGGACGCCGCCATACCCGCGTACCCCACGGATCACCCGGGGAGGTCAACGTCATCAACACGGCCCACAGCGACGCCCGTCTCACCACGACTGCGCCGACTTCAGGCGATGCAAGCTCAGGTGGCCCAACTTGAGCCCGTGCCGGAACGCCGCTCCACGGTCATCAGGGCCTGGTGCCGGGCCTGCTAGCTCACAGCGTGGGGCACCCGGGCATTGTCCCTGGCGCGGCGGCTTAGGACGCCTACGTACCCCCCATGATGGACCTGGTGTACAAATCGGAGGAAGGCCCCAGCTCGTTCCTCGAGCCAGGCTAGGGAGAAGGGACGCAAGAGGCTGAGGCTTTTCACGAGGTGCTTGGAAGCTTCGTTGACCCCTTCAACGAAAATAACCGTTGGGTACAACCAGTATCTCAGGAGCATGCTTGCGCTAACCATGGAGCGTAGGTGAGCCAGGCCACAGCAGCGGCCAGAGACCCCAGGACGATGGCTCCGCTCCAGACGGGAGAGGCGCACTAGGGGCTGTGCGGGAGGGTCCCGGAGCCAGGGCCTCCCCTGTGCCGCATGGAGCAAGGTGCTGCATGGAGGTAGGTCATCTGTCGGGTAAGGTGTCGGCGATCCCTTCCCCCCGGCAAAGGGCCCGCGGTCGCCGAGGGCGCCGCCAACGTCCCCCTTGCCCCTTGGTTTCGTCCTTGTTTCCGGACGCCCCAACGGTGGTTTGGGGAGGCACAGGGCGGGGCCCTTATCTGGCGATATGAAGCAAGGCTCGCGCCTGTGAAGGTCTCCGCTTGTGACACTCTCACGTAATCGTGAGTGGGGGTGTACATGCCCTCGAATCTCCTGAGTGCCGCCCTCGGGCCACACGGGGGCTCCCACCCACGTCCAAGGGGAACGACCATGCTCTGCGCTGGCCGTCGACGCTGTCCCCCAATGATTATGCTCACGCCCAGTGAAAGCACTTAGCTCCGTGCTGGTGAGAAGACAAGAAGACTATCTAGGTGCCGGACCCGGCTATTTGCTTTCGTCCCCTTTTTCTATAACTCGATTCACCGCTTTTTGGACTGTGATTTGAAGTTATTTTTGTGTTATCAAGAAGGGGGGAGTTTTCTCTTGTTCATGTCGATTTCTTGCGTAATGGTTGAGTGTTTTATTTTGGGGCTCACACCTGCTACCCTCCCCTGCGAGCGCCCAACGAGGGGGGACCGGGTGTGGTATGTGCAGTATCCGTCACGTCCAGACGGCCCGGGCGGCGGCAGGACCCCCCTGGGGTCAGGTATGGACTCGCCGTAAGATCCCCGCGCACATATCTTGTCGCGGACCGGCGTTCGCTCCTCGCGAGGCTCTCTTAGTCGGACCAGCAGGCTCCTCGAGAGACTTAGTACCTCGTGAGCCCCAAAGGGCTCACCTCGGGAGGAAGGTTCGTCCAGGGAGTCGGGGCTCACCCATGACCTGCGGAACCAAGGTAAGTTGTAACAACTACCCCGCAGGCCCGCGACGGCGCATCTCAAGCCCTCTCCTTAAAAGGCGCATCATCATTTCACCAGCTCATACATTCCATTTCATATATTATAAGGGTCCCCCTTCAAAAATGCTTTCACGATCCGCGGGGCTACACCCAAGGTTTTTCTTTCATACATGTTAAGGCAAAAGGAAATACAGGTCTAGCCGGAGGCACTGCCTCACGCGTTGTCCTCACCGTCTTCATCCACGCCATCTGCGTCATCACCAGCGTCGTCCTCTGCACCATCCTCATCGGCCGTGATCATGGCCGCATCATCCTCGGGGGCGAACTCTGCGACCAGTGCATCCACGTTGTCGTCTATCCATGTTGCCAGGTTGTCCCAGATGACCTCGGGCACGGGGGCTATGGCGGCGTCAAAGTAAAAGTGGGGAGCAAGGTTCCGTAGGTGACTGAAGATGTGCAAAAACACGCGCCCGAGAAGGCCCCGGCTTCTCTCCTGAACAAGCTCGCGAGCCCTCGCGGCTCGATCTTCCAGGCGGGTCACAACCTCGGTGATGAAACGGAGGTGGCTGGCGTAATCTTCATCGCCCGGGTGAGGGATGCTCTCTTCGCAGATGGTGCTCAAGGCTTGGTTGGCCCTCACCCTGAGGGCCTGGAGCATCGAAGCATGCTCGCGCTGCAGTGTTTGTCGGCAACACAACTCATCCGTATTCTTCTTCGCAAGGGACACGGCGCCATCGATCTGCTGCTAGAGTGAGAGCAAGTTGAGGGAGTCCTGGACTAAGGGGTCCTCGGGCGTCCGGCCTGTTATCCGTGGGCCGGACTGATGGGCTATGAAGACGTGAAGACCCAAGATTGTACCCGTGTCCGGATTGGACTCCGCGTGGAAGGCAAGCTTGGCAACCGACTATGTAGATTCCCTCTGATGTAACCGACTCCATGTAACCCTAGATCTCTCCGGTGTCTATATAAACCGGAGAGCATAGTCCGGATAGGTGACATTCATTACCATAGTCATACATGCTAGACTTCTAGGGTTTAGTCATTATGATCTCGTGGTAGATCAACTCTTGTAACACTCATATTCATCAAGATCAATCAAGCAGGAAGTAGGGTATTACCTCCATAGAGAGGGCCCGAACCTGGGTAAACATCGTGTCCCCCGTCTCCTGTTACCATTGATCCTAGACGCACAGTTCGGGACCCCCTACCCGAGATCCGCCAGTTTTGACACCAACATTGGTGCTTTCATTGAGAGTTCCACTGTGCCGTCGCCAAGAGGATTGATGGCTTGCCTTGTTATTAAGGATAATATCCTCTCCGGAGGAACTCTGGCTCCGGGCCAAACCCTCCGGCCGGGCGGCTTTGTCATGACCGCCGGGTCGGCCCTTAAGCCGACGATGACCTCTCAAGTCATCGAAAATCGCCTCCGCGTCGACCCCGAATATTTCCACCCGGATGGACCCAACGGAGTTATCGTCGTTGAAAGAACTCCTAGATCGCATGGCCGCCTTGGGGGTCGCTACAGACTACGATCGGGTTGGGCTTAAACCCGACCAGAGAGAAATTAAAACTCCGCCGATCACCCACCAGATAGCGGTAGTCGAGGAGCGGAGCAGCTCTTCTACTATATTGAAGACAAACTATGTTCGGATCTCCGATCTTGAAGGGCCGGATATTCTCTGGCAGAGAGGCATGTTCCGTCCCCCGAACATGGAGTTGGACGATGAACCTTAAAAATCAGTCGATACCCCGGAGCCCGAACTACCAGGGCCGGTAGATCTTCAAACTCCGGATCCAAAATCGGGTCAGGGTTCGGATTTCGTTCCACCAACCCACCCGGACATAGACACTCTCATGAGCATCAAACAACAGCCTCAGGAAAGGGTCCACCACTTCAGGGCCAGATTCCTCCTTGTCAAACATAAGGTAAAAGATTGTCGTGACAATGACGCGATAGCAGCATTCTGCAACTACTGCGCGGACGAAGGTACCTTAAATGCCATCAATCGCCGCCGCATACTAAAGTTCGCTGACTTAGCAACTATCGTACAAAAGCACATCGCGATAGAAAGCGCCTAGAAAATTCAGGCAGCTCGCTGGGAACCGTCGGCGCCAACCCAACTCATCGTACAGGCGTAAAGGACGCACCCCCGCGGTACGCCCAGCCGAACAGTCAAAAAACATAAACCCATCACGCTGCACGACACTGTTCTAGAGGGATGGCTTTATGGCCCGTGCAAAATACACACGACGCCGGATACCGCGGCAACCCACAACCTTAGAGCATGTTGGATACTTCGGCAGGTAAGCAAGAGCGGCGACGACATCCTTATCGAGGACACCCCAGAACAGCACCCTCCAGCAAATGACGACACTAGAGTATTGACAGTCTTCGAGACATTCACTTCAAACAATAAGCGTAAAAGGGCACTGCGCGATCTCGCCGAGGTTTGCCAGGTCGCCGCAATTGACCTCTGGAACGACACGGCCATAACCTTTAACGCCAGTGACGAACCCAAATACAGAACAATTTGAGCGCCAGCTGCATTAGTCCTCAGTCCCATCATGGACGGTTTCCGACTTACAAAGGTCCTCATGGACGGCGGCAGCGGACTAAACCTCATCTACGAGGACACGCTCCACAAGATGGAAATAGACAGGAACCGCATCGAGAAAAGCAGCATGACCTTTTGAGGTATCATTCCCAGTCGGGAAGCGCGGTGTGCGGGAAAAATTACACTCGATGTGGTATTCGGCACGCCGGAGAATTATCGAACCAAAGAAATAACTTTCCAGGTGGCCCCTTTCAACAGCGGATACCACGCCCTGTTAGGGCGAGAGGCCTTCATGCGCTTTCAAGCCATACCTCATTATGGGTATATGAAGCTAAAAATGCCCGGGCCTAATGGAACCGGATAGAGCACTCCGCGCCGAGGACAAAACTGCATCCTTGATGCCCTCGAGGCATTATCTGAGGCCCTGGCGGCTGAAGAACTAACCGCACTATGCTCCACTATGGATAGAGACGATGTTATCCTGGACAAACGACACAAATCTACCTTCCTCAAGCCAGCAGAAGAAACGGTCAAATTTCAGGTCCATCCAACAGACCCGAAGAAGACAGCCTCTATCGGAGCGCAACTCAGCCCCTCAGTCGACGGAGCACTGCGGGACTTCTTGCGTGAAAACTGGGATATATTCGCCTGGCACTGCTCAGATATGCCAGGAATCCCGCGCGAGTTGGCCGAACACAGCCTCAACATACTAAAGGGATATAAGCCGGTCAAACAAACCGTGGGGCACTTTTATGAACCCAAACGACAAGCTATAGGGGAGGATCTAGACAAACTCATCGAGGCTGGATTCATCAAAGATATTAAACATCCGGACTGGCTGGCAAACTTGGTAATGGTACCAAAGGAGGATAAATCCTGGCGCCTATGCGTCGATTTCAAAGACCTTAACAAGGCTTGCCCTAAGGATTCCTTCCCCCTTCCTTGCATTGATCAAATCTATGATGCTACCGCAGGACACGACTCGCTATGCTTCCTCGATGCATATTCCGGATACCATCAAATAAAAATGAAGGAGTCTGATCAAGCCGCAACAACATTCATTACACCATACGGGCCGTTTTGCTTCAACACCATGCCTTTCGGGCTCAAGAACGCCGGCGCCACCTACCAGCGCATGATCCAAACATGCCTCGAGAAACAGATCGGCAAGACAGTGGAGACCTACGTGGACGACATCGTCATCAAAACTAGACACGTCGAAACACTAATAGACGACTTGCGTCTCACATTCGACAACCTCCGCGCATACGACATCAAGCTTAACCCGGAAAAATGCGTCTTTGGTGTCCCCGCCGGTAAACTACTGTGCTTCGTCCTTTCCAATAGAGGACTTGAGGCAAATCCAGCCAACATCCGAGCTCTGTCACAATTGGCCACGCCAACCGAACTCAAACAGGTCCAAAAACTCGCCGGGTGCGTGGCAGCTTTAAGGCGCTTTATCTCCAGGTCGGGGGAAAAGGCGCTGCCCCTTTATCGCCTTCTTCGGCGCACCGATAACTTCGAGTGGACAGACGCGGCTACAGCCGGACTGGAAGAAATAAAAGCCCTTTTGGCAAGGAACCCAATCCTGGGCGCGCCAAACGTCGGTGAACCAATGCTCCTATATATATATCGGCAACACACCAGGTGGTGAGCGCCGTGCTCGTCGTCGAGCGAGAACAGGACGGACACAAATTTCCGCTCCAAAAGCCGGTGTACTACGTATCCACTGTCTTCACACCATGCAAATCCCGATACCCTCACTATCAAAAGATAGCATATGCAGTCTTCATGGCATCTCGAAAATTGTGACACTACTTTCAGGAGTGCTCGATCACGGTGGCCTCCGAAGTGCCCCTCAATAATATCCGGGATGCAACAGGCCGGATTGCCAAATGGGCCATTGAGCTCCTGCCATTCGACATCACGTACAAACCACGTCGGGCCATCAAATCCCAGGTACTGGCTGACTTCGTCGCCGAATGGACAGAGGCCGAACTCCCTAAAGAGTACGGCGCGTATTCCAACTGGGTTATGCACTTCGACGGCTCCAAAATGTTGGCAAGGCTAGGGGCGGGCGTCGTATTAACGTCCCCCACAGGAGATATCGTCCAGTACGTACTCCAAATATTATACACAGACTCAAACAACGCAGCCGAATACGAGGCCTTGCTACATGGCCTTCGGATTGCCGTATCAATGGGCATACAACGCCTGGAGGTGCGCGGGGACTCAAACCTCGCAATATCCCAAATTAATGGAGACTTTGACGCCAAAGATCCAAAGATGGCAGCTTATCGCAATGCCATCTTAAAGATGTCGACTCGGTTCGAGGGGCTCGAATTTCATCACGTCGCCCACGAAAGTAATCAGGCGGCAGACGTCCTTGCTCGCATCAGTGCTAAGCGCGACCCCGTCCCACCTAACATCTTCCTCAAAAGGCTCTTTAAGCCATCCGTGGTGTGGCAGGGGGGATAGCAACGACAGTCCCGTTCCGAACACAAACATAGATAGCGAACACGCCGATATCATCGGAGGCTCAGCCACCGAAATAACACCCTCGGCCTACTTCATCGTGGCAGTAATTGCCCCGTGGACCGAACCATTCTTGGCCTACTTTCATAGGAAGGAGCTCCCAGAAGATCAGAACGAGGCACGCCGCATTGTCCGGCGTTCGAAGGCCTATAAAGTTCACGAAGGAGAGCTCTACAAGAAAAGCACTACCGGAGTCCTTCAAAGGTGCATCTCCGAGGAGGAGGGGCGGCAACTCTTGGCAGAAATTCATGCCGGTCTCGGTGGGCACCACGCCGCAGCCCGGGCACTTGTCAGCAAGGCCTTCCGGACATGTTTTTATTGGCCTACGGCTCGAGCAGACGCACAGGACCTCATCCAGCGCTGCGTTGGATGCCAACTCTTCGCCAACCAAAGCCATATGCCCCCAACCGCCCTACAAACAATCCCCATCACATGGCCCTTTGCAGTCTGGGGCTTGGACATGATCAGACTCCTTAAAGGGGGAAGCCATAAGAAAAAATATCTGCTGGTCATGGTGGACAAATTCACCAAGTGGATAGAGGCTAAACCAGTTAAAACGGCCGAGTCCGGACCAGTGATTGCATTTATATCCGATGTGGTGCACCGTTATGGTGTCCCGCACAGCATCATCACTGATAACGGTTCCAATTTCACAGCCGATGAGGTGAAAACCTGGTGTGCTAATCTAGGCATTAAGCTCGATTACGCCTCTGTCTACGACCCGCAAACAAACAGTCAAGTCGAGCGGGCCAAAGGTCTTATTATGAGCGGCATCAAACCCAGGCTAGTGCGGTCTTTGAAAGAATCAGACAAGCACTGGCTCGAGGAGCTCAACTTCGTACTCTGGGGGCTGCGGACCACGCCCAACCGTACTACCGGATACACACCTTTTTTCATGGTGTATGGTGCGGAGGCCGTATTTCCCTACGATATTATACATGACTCACCTCGAGTGCGTATGTACAAAGAGAAAGAGGCCGAGTTGGATCGGCAGGACAGCCTAGACGCCCTGGAGGAGGTGCGCAACGTCGCCAAAGCCCGTTCAACATTTTATCAATAGCAGGCTCAAAGATATCAAAGCAGAGAAGTACGGGCTAAGACTTACAACATTGGCGAAGTTGTTCTACGCTTGCCGGAGAAAAAAAGGACAAACTCAACCTCAAATGGGAGGGTCCCTTGATAATTGATGAAGTCCTTACTGGCGGAGCGTACCGTCTTCGTGATGCATCAGACAATCGCCAAAGCCGAACCCCTGGAACGCGGCCAGACTCCAAAGGTTTTATGCCTAGCGCCGAATTCTTTGTTCGTCCCCTTCCCCCCTGTAGTTTCCATTACTTTTTCTCTCTTTTCCACCTTTATTTTTTCGCTTTAAAGCTCTCATACGGCTCGACCAAACACCGCCGACGTACACATCTTTACATATGTACGTCCACTATACCTGGGGGCTTCTTGAACAGAAGCTTGTTAACATTATTTGCCGAGCGTCCAGCTCATCATACGTACGCGTTTTTCCCGTGTGTCTTTTCTTCACCATTATATGCATCGATATGACTTAAGTTTTGGCCAAGCTGGGTTGCCTGGCTCCTGTGCTTACCCCTATGTTCCCGATTGTTCGGCTAGGTGGTAAAGGGAGCACCTCTGCGATTGTTACTGCCGGGTCATCCGGATGTGTACCTTAGACTGGGTGAAGCCGAAAGCTAGTGTTCTTAAGGGAATATTCGGTCGGTGGATGAAAAATATTATTTGCACTCACTCTATTGTGAAGCCCAAGAAGCTATACACACTGTGATTTTTACATCACAATTCGGACATGTCTACTAATGCATGCACACCCAGGGAAAGGAACCCTTAACGGAACTATTCTCCCTAGAAGATGTTTCTTACAATCTCAATGTAATATAACATAACTAGCCGGATACAACGTGTCTGTTCAAGCAACTATGACCCTACGCTTAGTTTTCCACGCATACCCCGGCCTGTTCGGCTGTGACGGTATTCGGAAACACTCCGCACCTTCGGGTCCGGAGGTTGAAGCGAAAAGGTCTGCCATGGCAAATGATATACAATTCAGCTAGAATTCCACATGGTGAGGAAAGTACATAGTCACTTGGACTCAAACACTTCCTCCTCTATACCATCTAACATGCAGTCTAACTTACAATCCTGTTGGGAATATTTGGCGGCCACCTCTACTTGGTCATATACTAAACTAACGGGAATTTCTTCCCCATTTGGCCCTAACGGTCCAACCCGGGCCATGTGATTAGGATTCAGCTTGGTATATCGCGTTTTAACCATGGCCCAGGCCTCTCGCGCACCCTCTCGGCAGGTCGATATCTTCCATAATCGGATACGCTGCCGCGCTCCCCTGAACAGCTCTACAAGCTCCTCCATACTTCCTGGAGGGGATGCGGATGGCCATAAGGCCTTGGCAACACTCTGCATGGCCAGCCGAGCATGCTCGTGCACCTGCGACAGTCTTTGCAGCAGATCACTTGCTGATCCGGACACCTCCTCTTCAGGACGGCCCATCAATATACCTGCAAACATAGCTATATCAGTTCCATTTATCTCTGAACTACTTAACACAAAAAAGTAAGTTCGAAAACATACTGAATATGCCACCCCGCAGCTTCTTGTTCTCCTTCACGGAGTCGGCTAGCTGGGCCCGCACATCTTTCAACTCTTCACCCAACTTAGTGTTTGAAGTCCTGTATATTATTTTTCTCGTCCCTGACACGGGTCAGCACACGCTCGCCTGTGGTGTGTTGCCTCTTCACCTCTCTTTCTCCCTCTTGGGTGATCTTCAACTTCTTCTGAAGTTGATCAGGCGACCCTAGTATGTGATCAGTGGCAGTATTAGCACAGTTGGTATACAATTATTGTTCCTTGATGGAGGGGAACGTTACCAGTGGACAGCTTTTTGAAGCCTTCCAGTTCGGCGGTAGCAGCATTTAGCTGCGCCCGACACTGTTCCAGTTCTTGGGCTAGCAGGTTGTTCTTCCTTGTAAGAACCTAGTGATACAACGGTCGCTAAATCAGTTGTACCAACTGCTCTCAGTCCCGGGGGCTACTGGCATATGGCTACCCTATTCGGACAAAGAAAACTTACCTGCACGTCTGTTAAATGTTGCTTGGTCGCTCTACTAAGCCCATTTCGAGCAGCCCGGATGTACGCATCAGCCGAGCTGCAGGCATTGAATGCCTCTTCTAAGAATTCAGGGTCTCGTAAAATAGCCCTACAGCGCAGATGATTCATGGTGCTCTCCACTTCCGAGTTGGTAACGGACATATTCTCCGAACCCTCAGTCGAAGGACAGTCCGGCACCATGCCTATATCGGCTTCCACCTCTCCAATGGGGTCTAAATCCCGGGCACTCGGAGTACGGCCGGCTGGACCCCCGGACTTAGTCCGGTGAACCTTTTTCCTGATATCAAACGGACGTACAAGTTACAGTTGGATGTGACTACTAAAGTATACCTTCAAATCCTTACCTCTTTGGCGAGGGACCGGCCGTGTCTTCGCCGACCTTCCTTTTGGAAGCCATGCTCGGCGCCGGAGCTGCTCTCTTTGGAGCTGCCCCCGGAATAGCGTGGCACACCGAACACCTCCCCTGTGGAGCATGAGACAGTGCGATGGGTGAGGCAGTGCGAGGAAGCTCTTGCGAGTGAGATCTACCCTTAATGAATTCCGTGCCATTGTAGCTCGCCTGGTAAAACACCCCTCCCGCGAGTACCACGGATATATCCGGATCTTCTTCGAACCCAGGATCCAGCTCCCCGTTGTGATTCTCAGGCTGTGGGGCGGGGCTGTGAAACCCCTCGGTGATTTTTCGCCAATGCTGTTATAAGCGGATTAGAAATTTATCTAAGGTAATTTGGGAGGCAGAATGAGTAGAGCAGAAGGACTGGGGCTTACCCAACTGGGAAGATTATACATAGAATATCCATCTCTGCGATTGATGCAAAGAAATTCCTCTTCCTCCCCTTTGAACAGCTCGGCCAGTATCTTGGCTAGAGCGGTAGGGGTGTCTGGACCTTTCCGACCACAGCGGGAGGCGTCGTCCTCCCCGTTATAGTGCCAGATCGGGAGCCCTCTATATCGAAGCGGCTGAACCCCTCGCACTAGGAAGACCGCCACTACCTCAACCATTGTTAATCCGGACTGGGCGAGCGTCTTTATCTTACCCACGAGCTGATGGACCACTGCACTGTCATCCTCTTCAAGGCTCCGGGGACGCCAACTATGGCGTTTCTTTAGCGGGACGCTTGCAAATTCAGGGAGACCCTTTCGAACTGGGTTGGGAAGCGCGACGTCCTCAATATAGAACCATTCGGAAGGACATTCCTTTGCTGCCCTCCTTGGTGTGCCGGACAGGTATCCGGTATCGGTGATGCGCCACACTTCGGCTCCGCACACTTCAAATATTGACCCCTCGTGGTTGCGTGGGACAAGACAGAACAATTTTCTCCACAATTTGAAATGGGCTTCAACACTCATAAATAACTCGCATAGAGCGACATAACCTGCGATGTGCAGGATAGAGGCGGGAGTGAAGTTGTGCAGCTGGAGGCCATAATATTCCAAAAGCCCCCGGAGGAACGGATGGACGGGAAATCCGACGCCTCTTAGGAGGTAGGGGATGAAGCACACTCGCTCCCCCGGATGGATTAGGAAAGTCCTCCGCCTGAGTCACGCCATTGAAGAAGGCCGACCCCGCTCGGACAGGGACCACATCCGCGGGTGGAAGAAATCCCTGCGTTTGCAACTTTGCTAGTTGACTATGAGTCACAGAGCACTTCTCCCACTCGCTTCTCTTTGGGCTGGAGCGGGAGGAGGAGCTAGGAACGCTAGCCATGATGGAATGGTTTCTCCTGTCAGTCTCCGGAGATTTTTCTCGGTGCAGTGTCGCCTGGATCTAAGATCCAATATCTTTAAATAGGCGCTCTGCCTTGCGTGGATGAGGTGTTATTTGCAAAAATACCCTAGCTCTCCGCATTCGCTCGACACGTGGAAGACGAAGTAATTAGCGCACAGAAGCCAAGGGGAGCGATATTGGATCAACGGCCGAATATATTACTTGGAGATGGAACCCGCCTTGCAACGCCGAATGCAATTTACGCGCCGAACACCTCGTCGTTGAACCATGGTTCGGGGGCTACTGAGGGAGTCCTGGACTAAGGGGTCCTCGAGCGTCCGGCCTGTTATCCGTGGGCCGGACTGATGGGCTGTGAAGACGTGAAGACCCAAGATTGTACCCGTGTCCGGATTGGACTCTACTTGGCGTGGAAGGCAAGCTTGGCAACCGACTATGTAGATTCCCTCTGATGTAACCGACTCCATGTAACCCTAGATCTCTCTGGTGTCTATATAAACAGGAGAGCATAGTACGGATAGGGGACATTCATTACCATAGTCATACAGCCTAGACTTCTAGGGTTTAGTCATTACGATCTCGTGGTAGATCAACTCTTGTAACACTCATGTTCATCAAGATCAATCAAGCAGGAAGTAGGGTATTACCTCCATAGACAGGGCCCGAACCTGGGTAAACATCGTGTCCCCCGTCTCATGTTACCATTGATCCTAGACGCACAGTTCGGGACCCCCTACCCGAGATCCGCCAGTTTTGACACCGACACAAGTCAGCATGCCTGGAGGCCAGGTTAGCCTGGGCGGAGGCCTGAGCTACCTTGGTGGCCCTCTCGCGCTGCTCCTCCTCATCCAGCTTTGTCCTGAGGGCGGCGGTCCTGCCCTTAACCTCGGCTTCCAAGAGCCCGAGCTCCAGGTGGTTCTCGTCGGCAAGAGTCGCGCGAGCCTCCGCCATCCTCCGATCAACCTCCTCCTGGATCCTGGCTTCCCGTGTGGTGACGGCGTCCTCAGCCATGGTCACGTGGCACTTCCTCACCTCCCGCCGCTCATGCTCCAGGCTGCGCTCCTGTAACGCCCCGGATCCGATGCGCCAGGTGTCTTCTAGTTATTCGCCGTCATTGTCATGTCATCTGCTTGCGTGTTGCATTTTGCCATGTCATCATCTGCATTGCATCCTCTTATTTTCAAAACTTGCATCCGGTCCCCGTCATCCGTTTGGTGATCCGACACTCTCACATGCACCCGTTGCACCCCTCTTAGACCGCGTTTCGTGAGTGGCATAAAAATGTTCTCGGAATGGGATGAAACTTGGCATGTGGTTTTGTTATAGAGTAGGTAGACATCCTGTCAATTTTCGTTCCATTTGGAGGTCGTTTGACGCCCTGACGGTTAACCGTGTAACCCCGAAACCCCTCTCTCTTTGCAGCCCAACCCCTCTTCACCACAGCCCATGAGCCCATCCAAACCCCCTCCATGCTCTCGGTCATTGGATCGTGATCATGTGGGCGAAAACCCTCCCCATTTGGACACTCCTAGCTTCCTCTACCTATAAATATGCCCTCCCCTTCCATTTTCGCAATCCAAACCCTAGACCCGCTCCCCTCGCACCGCCGGACATGTCCGCTCCCTCGCCGGACATGTCCACCGCAGCGAGCCACGTCGCCCGGCCAATCCCCGTGCGCCACCACACCCCAGCGGCCGCTCCCGGCCAACCGGAGCGCGCCACGTTTCCCCGCCGCCGCCTCCTCCACCGCGTCACCCGCGCGGCCTGAGGGAGCCCAGATCCGGCCCTCCCCGGCCCGGGACGCCGCCACCGATGCTCCGCGGGCGCCCGAGCCCCGCGCCCGCCGGACCCCGCCGTCTTCTCGCTCGCCGCCGCCGTGCGCCGCCGAGCGCCGCCCGCCAGACCCCGCCGTGTGCCGCCGCCGCACCCCGCCGCACCGCCGCCTCGGCCCCGTGCTAGTTGGCTCCCGATGAACAAGACGCATTTCGACCCAGTCGGTTGCCTCCCGCTGTTTCCTCCGTTGCGACGCAGCCAGTTGGCTGCCGATGAACAGGACGATGTCGCAGTACGCGTTCGAGATCCCGCCCATATGCACGTACGTAGCCATATGCACGTACGTAGCCATATTTACTTTCTTGCAGCGTGGCTGTACGTACGTGTACATGATATAGACGGGACTGCGTGACATGCTGGGTCCGCGCCTCTAATATGACACATGCCGTTCCTTAGTCGGCCATAGTTCATCACTGCAGAGAGACCGATTGACCATTATGTACGTACACGTCCGTGACCAGACAGACAACGCTACATACGCTTCGACCGGGTGGGTCCCAGCTGTAAGGGAGGATAAGGACGCACTTCCTTGCATGCGAAGATATAGCTGGAGGGCCCCAGCTGTCAGGGGAAGAATCATTTTTAAGGCGTAATAAGGATGCACTTCCTTGCGTGCGAAGATATAGCTGGTGGGTCCTAGCTGTCAGGGGGGAGGATTATTTTTAGGGTAAAAAGGATGCAGTTGCATGCATGTGTCCATGGGCGTGGTGCGTCCCCACTATCAGCCTCTCCACGTACAGTCATCTTCCGATGACTCTCGTTTGTTAACCACGTTGACCACACGGTGTCGAGTGCACCAAGGCCGTTGGACGACGGCGAGGCCCCAGACTGGAATGACCCGGAGATGGGGAAGACACGACAGTGGAGTCACAGATGGACAGGAGTGGGAAAGTTGCCTGGTTCGGGTGCGTGGCAGCACTGCCACCCACGGAAGACAGGAGCAAGATCAGAGGTTGAAGAAGCAGCACGACTTTTGGATTAACATTCAACGGTCCAGCTGCTAGAATCATTTGTTGACTAACTTGACAAAGCCCTCCGTACGCGTCAGCTTAGTAGGCCCACAAGTCAGCCACCAAATCTACTGGGTCCGAGCTGTCATCGGGAGGAATAGTTTTTTTGCATAACAAGGAGGCACTTCCTTTCGTGCGAAGATAAAGCCGGTGGGTCCCAGCTGTCAACGGGAGCAACCATTTTTTTGGCTTAATAAGGAGGCACTTACTTGTTTGGGTCCCAACTGTCAGCCTCTCCACTTACATCCCTCTTTCGATGGCTGTTGTTTGTTGACCATGTTGAACATGCCGCACTGAGAGCACCAACGCGATGGACGATGGCGAGGCCCGGGAAGGGAACGACCCAGAGCTAGCAAAGCAGCAGTGGATGCCCACGCTGAGGGGAGTGAGAGGGCTGACTGGTCAGTTGCAGCGTGAGTCTGCCATCGGTGGAAACTAAGAGGAGGTGCGGGTGGGTAGAGGGATGGCCTAGCCAGTGGTTGGAGTAGGATGTGCCGGTGAGGCCTGCGCGGCAGCAAAGCCAGCCTCGGAAGGAGGGAGCAGGCAGTCCCGGGGCGCTGGTTTGAGCGGGCGGAGCAGGAAGAGCAGAGATTGAAGAAGCACGACGGTCATTGGATGGACATCCAACAGTCACTGCTCTTGTGTTTTGACTAAGTTGACACGGCCTTGCATGCGCGTCAAGCTTTTTTTGGAAAGCATACTCGTCAACCTTTTTTAGGAAAGCATACGCATCAATCTATAGTAGGCGCACAAGTCAGCCTCAAATCCGTGGAAATCGGCATACATCCCATATGCCATTATTTCTAATAATTTATAGCCAGTTTGCTAATTCTTAAGGATTTTTTTGGAGCCCATATTCTTTTTGTTAGCATTACAGCCCATATTGTGGCCACGGTTAAAAAATTCTACGAAATTTTGCATATTTCGGTGTGGTCCGAACTGTTTTTAATCCCAAATCAAGTCACATTCAAACTAATTTGAAAAATAAATGTATATCAATAGAAAATCCAAATGATTGTCCATGCATAAAAATGAATGGAATTTAAAATCTCAAAATGAAAAAATTGAAAATTGAAACAAATTGTCGGTTTGATGTGTTTCAAAAATGTACAACTCATTTCTCATTACTGATAGCCCATTTTCTGGGCAAGCGGAATGAAACTCTCCTCATCTTGAAAGATTTGTAGCCCAACAGGGCTGACAAAAGCAAGTAGGCCCCGGTTGAGTATTCTGCAAAAGAACAAAAAAACTGGGCTAGCCATTTTCAGAAAGAAAAAAAACTACTGGGCTGGTCTTGTGGTAAACATAAAATAAAAGGCTAGCTAGACAGGCCAGAGTGCCCTGCATAGCCCAGTTGACACCCTGCTTTCGACTCAAAAAAAGAACTGGGCGAGCTGCTAGGTGCCATGTGTTAGCCACTCGTTGTGCAATGCTCTCGTTTATTGACTATGTTGACAATGGCATGGGACCCAGATGTGAGAAATCCATTAGGAGGAACCAGTTTTTTGGCTTAAAATAAGGAGGAACTTGCTTGCGTACTGCCATGACCCTGGTGGGTCCCTGCTATCATCTTCTCCACATACAATCATCTCATAACTGTGTACGCGTCAACCTAGTAGGCCCACAAGTCAGCCTCTAAACCTGTGGTGGTGAAATACATCCCATTTAAAAAGATAGCAACCCATTCCATACGTTCAAACGGAAAGTTCAACATTCAAAGCAAAGTAACATGTCTGATCCAGATATAGAGTACTGAACTCCCACGTTGACAACCAACATAGCCAATTTAACTATCTACTCCCACTAATACTCTAGTACTGTACAATTACTAACTTACTCTTAGCTAACTAGATGATGCCAGCCGCCAGCTGCTGTACACGCTAAACGCCGGCACCGACCTCCTCCTCCTTGCCTCAGACTTGCCAGAGGTGCGATAGGGCGCGTTGCTCGTGTGCGTTGGCCCTTTCCATGCCGGCGTGGTCCACCGAAGCTTCGGCTTCTAAGTGGGAAACCCACTTGACGAGCTGGTAGTAAAATTCGGCGTCGGCAACGCGTGCGTGCCCGACAGCCTCCAGGGCTATTTGCCGGGCGCCGGCCTCCACGTAGTTAGCGCAGTTGCGGGCGCTCTGCTCGCGACCTAGAGCGTCGGTGCGCTGCTGCTCCATGCCATGCTGGCGGCGCTAATCTGCGATATGCTGCTCCTCCGCCAGGCGGTCGGGCCCCAACAAGTCATCATACTCCGCATTGCCATCTAAAGACCAATAGATTGCCTCCTCCCTCTGTCTGCCTTCCGGTGAAAAATGAACACTAGTTCCGGCAGTGACCGCCTCCGGCGTCACCTATTGTGGACGGATGGGGTCATGACGGACATGGCGAGAGCAAGGGCAAGTGGCGAGCGACGTCGGGGCTGGTGGGGGCTTATGAGGATAGGGCAAGTTGGGTGATGGTGCCACCAGATAACGTCGGGAACCAGTAATTATAGGCGGAAGGTGGGTGAACTGGTGTGTCGCAAGAAATGCGATGGTCATCGCGGTCATTGGAATTCAATGCATAAGCAGGCATGGCTTACCGTGCTAGCTTCGCGTGGAAAACTAGAAAACTGAAATTATGACTGTACCATCCCGTCAGTGGTGCGTCCTGTCCGTGCTGGGTCGCACATCGGCATGACGGTCAAACGAGTGTGCTCGATTCATCCAGACGAGGTACGTGTGTGATCTGCTTGTTATTTGCATAGGATTGAGTCGGTCGGATAGTGTAGGTGTAGGATCACAATAGCTGATGAACGTTTGCTGGGAGAGAAGGCATTTGCGAATATTTTTGCTGGAAGTTCAGATTCGCATGGCATTTTCTTCAAAACAGCGTGTGAGTTTCTTCAGAGGTAGGCATTTTTATTCAAAAAACTGCCACCTTCAGATCTTGCGTCGCAACTAAAACTGCCGGAGTGTATTAGTAGGCGAGCTAGTGATCGATCGGTAACTTGTAAACACCGAGCAAACAGAAATAAGGAACTGCTAGTAACTTGGAAACACTGAGTACATAGAAATAAGGATCATGTTGTGCACAGTAGTAGAAATGTTCACACGAGACTCACAGGCCTAGCATTGTAATATGTTCACATTAGTTACCCAAATTCACAACCAACTAGTACAATTCCCATACATAAGATCAACATGTTAAAGCATCTCAATGATTCACGGATCCTATGCAAATATGTAGCTCCAAAAGCTAAGATGTAGAAAAAACATATGTTCTTGCTACTAACATGGATGCTTCTTTGGGCCAACATTCAGTACAGAGTGAAAGACAAATTTGTTTCTGAAGTCTATGGTTCCTCTTGCAAACGTAAGTGGTTTCCCAACAGCTGGAACCATGAGAATGAACCACAGATGATGGAGGAACATCCACTGGAATATGTTTTGGTCTTCTCTCGATCACACGGCGAGACTATTTTTGGAATCCAAACTTTAAATTAGGCAAAATCATGCCCATTGTATAACCACACAAAAGCAATGAAGCACTAGTGTTGGACAATAAATAATACAATACTACTTTTGTGCAGTCCATGAAGTGGCTATCCAATCTTTCTGTGTCTATTTTGAGGTCACTTTGTTTGTTTGCCAAATTGCACCGGGCAGACATCTGTTTGCACAAATATCAAGCAGCTAGTAAACATACACCCCACCTTGTATTTTCGGTTTAAACACGTCTCTGCTAGTTAGAGTGAGGTGGGCTTGTACGTACGTATGATGTCGGCACAGGGCTTGCCGTGTTTCCTATTCCTCTGGTGTAAATGTGGAGAAGATTTGGTCGAGTTCTTCTTGGTTTTTCCGACACGTGGAACATCTAGCATCCAGGTCGTGTCATGCAAGAAAATGGAGTGCTAGTTTAAGCCACGTGATGTGCATCTTGGGTTAAACTGTAAATAGAATCTTACTCTTGAGTAACTCCAAAAGCGGCCACCGAAGATGTTTATTGGATTTGTTTTTCATCACCAGCACATCATGTTGAAAGATGTGCAGGTTCAGTTGGTCGTCTTGTGTTTTCACTGACATGTGGGACTGCATGTGAGCAAACAGATGATGGGCACACTCCGCGCGTCTGCTGGCTAGCTGAGAAGAGAGAGAGGAGGGCTGAGCACGGACTCCAGGAAATTTCTCGACAATGTGAGTAGTACTAGTGTGTCTGTGAGAACGACACCTATGGGATCACAAGAATCCCAACTACGGTTGGCGAGGCGCGGGGTTGTGAGAAGAGCGGGTCTGACAGAAAGCACACAGATTGTTTACCCAGGTTCGGGCCGCGAGGATGCGTAAAACCCTAGTCCTGCTTTGGTGGATGTATTGAGTGTTCTTGAGCTCTCGAACTAGCTACGGTGGTTGTGTAGTTCAAAAGAGCGGAATCCCCCTCCACTACGCCATGGGCTTCCTTTTATAGTCGAAAGGGGCTCCCACAGTGGCACACGGGAGGTGGAAAGGCCTACAGTATTGCGAGCTTATCGCCCGTATTATAGGACAAGACACATTTAATGCATCACTTAGGTGTCCCTTAGCTTTATCGCGGACGGGAACGAGGCCCGTCCCGTCCGTTGCCGCCCCACCTCGCTTCGACATGCGCCCTGGCCAGCAATGCATGCGGCGCCATGTAGGCAGGCAGGCAGCTAAGGTGGCGTGGTGGTAGGGTCTTCACGAAGATCTACGCGCCGCCACGTAGGCGCTTGCTGAGTTGGCATGGGAGCCGCATGTTGCCATGCAGGTGCCTGCCCAGCTGGTCGGCTGGCAGCTGCATGCTAATGGCGGTGGAAACTTGGCCGGTGCGGGCCTGGCAGTGGCCCCGCTGATGTCCTCGGCAAGGGCCTTGCGGGGGGGGGCAGCAAGGGTCTTGCCGTGGCGCGCAGTCGTCCTCGGCAAGGATCTTGCCGGGGGTCTTGTGGCTTTCCTCGGCAAGGATCTTGCCGAAGATCATTGTCCTCTGATCCTCATCTGATCTCATATATCTATGGTCTTGACAAAGATCTTCATGCCACCACGGAGGTTCCTCCTGAGCCCTGGTCCAATCGTAGTCGGTTGGGTTGGAACCCGTGGGCTCAAGGGCGGCTCGCTCTGTTGGTGTTTGGGCAAGTTTCCCCGGCAAGGCTCTTGCTGGGGCCGCGGAGGCCGCCCGGGGAAGGGCCTTGCCGGGGGACTCCACCTCGCCTCTTTGATGTCTTGTGTTTCTGGTGTTGGCATTGCGTCTGACCATCTTGTGCCTCTGGCTTCTCTCTGGTTTCCCTCCCCTGCTCTGCTTAGTGTGGCCGTGGGCGTGGCTCCGACTGTCCGTGCACAAGTAAAGGGGTAAAAAGGAGCGCCCCTACTTTTGTACACCGACAGGAGCCCCCGGGCCTAGGCCGCACATAAGCGCGACACGTTGTTGGGCCAGTCGCAAAACGGTGCGCGAGCAGTCAGGGCGGGACTTTACCGCAGTAATTTTCCGTCCACTACGTTTCCCCACGACCCGTGTTGAACGCGCGACATGGGGGGTCGTGCCTGACGTGGGGGGCATGCGCGCGGATGTTCCCGTACGCATGCGTCACATCACAGTTAATGAGAAAGGAGGCCGCCCGCGCCTTCCTCAAAAAAAGGAATAACCGCGAGCGCGCTGCTCACTTTACCCCATTCCATGCGTCTTCTCCAATCTCAGAGCCGCCGCCCCCTTTCTTCCGCCTTCTAGAGCTCTTGCCTTCGCTTGCCGCCGCTGCGCCTTCGCCATCCTCCGCCCCGTGCTTCTCGCAGCCGCCATGGCTCCCAAATCCACCAAGGGCAAGGGAGTGGCCAAAGATGCTGGGGCGACGGAGCCGCCGGAGAGTGCGTTGGCGGCGCAGCGGACGCAGCTCGCCTACTTCCCCTCGACGGTCGATGTGTTCGAGCTCCGGGAGGCCTTCAAACCCCTGTGGGTGGTAAAGATGGGGGGAGAGACGACGGGGCATCCAGCCACGCACGTCATCCCCGCCAACTGCGCTGAGGCCGCCCCAAATCGGTACCCTTTTTTCGTCGACTACTTGTCATGCGGGCTCTGTCCCCCCTTCTCCGATTTCTTCAATGATGTCATCCACACCTACGGCTTCCACCTTTTGGATTTTACTCCAAACGCTGTGGCGTGCATGGCTCTTTTCGCGCACCTCTACGAGGGCTTCGCGCGGGTGCATCCCAACACGGCGCTCTTCCGCCACTACTTCTTCCCTCGGATCCAACCGGGGGGCGCCATTTCCGGTTACGCCGCCTGGATTCCAAGGGCCAAGGGGGCGTACCCGGAGGGCGCCATGAAGGAGAGGTGGGAAGAATGGCGGGACCGATGGTGCTGGATTGAAGAGAAGGACCGCCGGACTTTTGCCGGGTCCGCGGCGCGCCGCCGGTTCGCCGGGGAGACTGGAGCGATGTCGACGCTAACGACGCGAAGCTTACGGTCGCCACCACTACGATCCTTTGCCTTACCGAGGCCGGGCTCACCCTTCAGATGATCGGGGCGGATTTCATCCGCCGCCGAATCGCTCCGCTGCATAACAAGGGGAGGCCGGCCTGGCTCTTCACGAACGATGCCGACATCATGAGGCTTCGCCCCGGCCTCAACCACAACCTCACGGTGATGGGGCATGCCCACTTCTGCCAGCAGCTCTTCCAGCTCGACGTGAACCGTGACGGCGAGGTTGAGCGCACCAGCAAGGCCGCGAGGGCCGCCGCGAAGGCCGGCAAGGTCGCCAAGGGGCCCTTGTTCAAGTTGCCAGCAGGAGTGGTCCCGCTGAGCAACAACTCGCACCGGACCGACATCATCGCCATGATGCCGGAGTTCAACGCGCATGGCCTCGACCCGAGCTGGGTCGAGCCGGAGGAAATACAAGTGCAGGAGTTCTTCGACACCTTGCATGAAGGTTACATCACCGCCGAGCCGCGGCTCTTCCAGGACACCACCCAGGCGGAGCTGGACTACATCTCCGCCAGGGCGACGGAGGCAAAGCTCGCCGAGGAGGCCAGCAGCACCGGTGGCATGGAGGACAAGGCCGCGGCAGAAGTGGAGGAGAAGTGGGCGAGGCCGCTGGGGAAGCCAGCAGCGCCGGCACCGTGGCTCCTCTCGTCGAAGATGTAGTTGACGAGTCATCGGAGGAGGAGGCCGAGGCCGCCGACCCTCCGGCCACGGGGAGAGGGCGAATTCTGCGGTGGGCAACCTCCGGCGAGCCGGTCCGGCCCGCAGGGCCGCGCAACTACGGCAGGCCCAGGAGATGTCCGCGCCAGACGAGGGCCGCGGCGGCGGAGAAAGTGGTGAAGGCCGCGGTGGCAAAGAAGAAAGCATCCGCTTCTTCTTCGTCCAGACGCGCCCAGACCCCACCTCCTTCCCCTCCTTCAGCGAACGTTGACGTGGGGGTCGTCTTTGACTTCCGGTCCCTCTGCCCGCGGAGGAAGAGGAAGGCAGCAGAGGAGGAGTAAGCTTTGCTTCCCCTTTTTGTCATCTCCGTTTCCTCAAACAGTGCCGCCTATCTTGAATTAATTTCATTTTGCAGGGACGTGGAGACGCTGGCCGAGAGGGTGAAGAGGGCTAGGACCTCGACAAGCAGAGCCCCCGGCAGGCGCCTCTGGCACACCACTGGTGGTGTTGAGCAGTCCGGACATCAGCCCCCGGCCTAGCCGCCAGCGTGAGTCCACCGCTTGCCCTCCGCCAATGTGTGTTGGAGGTACGATCAGTTGGCGCTGACCTTGCCGTGGTTGCAGGAGGAAAACAGCAGCAGGAGGAGCCACAGAGGGCTACCCCAATGCGCCGCCCCCATCGACCACGCCGCCCCGAGGGGTGTCCCCGGCAAGGGCGCCACGCCCCGAGCCCATGCATACGGAGGAGGAGGAGGCAAACTCGGGCGCCGGTAGCTTCGCCTCGGCGCCAAACGTTGGTGGGGAGGGGACTTCTGCTTCTTAGCCAGGCACGGGTAGGTTACTCGCCTTTCGTCTCCATTCCATTTTTTTGTTTTTTTTCTGAATCTTGGTCTTGGCCTCACCTCATCCTCTCCTTGGTGTTCAGATCCCCCCTCGGCAGACCCAGAGGACATCAAAACCGTCATCGAGGATGTCGCCAAGGTCGCCGAGGCGGAGGCCGAGAAGATCACCGCCGAGGAGGACGCCAAGGGCGCTGCTGAGGACGCAGCCAAGGAGTCTGCCGGGGAGGCCGGCAAGGGGCCTGCCGGGGAGGCCGGCAAGTCCGCTGCCGAGGAAGAGGTGGTTTATGACCAGCCTTCCTCCTCCGCTGGCAGGTACCCGAAGGTGAGCGACGACCTCTTCGTCCACCTTCCAGGCGCGTCGAGCACCAGGGCTTCCGTTGAGGGAGAGGTGCTCGACGACGAGGTGCTTGCCGCGGCCGGGCTCGAGGTTGTTGACGAGCCGAGCGCTAGTGGCAACGGCTCCCAGGAAGAACGGCTCCTCCATGCCATAGGCGCCAGCTTCCGAAAGCTCCAGGCGCTCCACCGCGCCCGCCTAGACAAGGCTAAGTCCAGGATGGCGGTGGCGGAGAAGGTGGAGGAGGACCTCCAGAAGCGCGTCACCGAGACGCAGGACTGGTTCCGCCAGGCCTGCGAGGACCTAAAGGCCGCCTAGGGCAAGCTAGCCAAGCGCGAGGTGGAGCTCACCATGAAGCGGGCCGACATTGAGAAGGCCCAGGAGACGGCGGAGAACTTGGCTGCCGCAACCGAGGCCACTCAAGCCCAGCACCAGGCCGCACTGAACTCCCCGGAGGAGGACCTTGCCACGCATGAGGAGAAGCTTGCCGCAATGCTCCGCGGCAAGGATGAGGAGGTGGAGAAGCTCGTCGTGCAGCGGGCCTAAGAGCTGGAGCAGAGGCACAGGGAGGGGCTCGATGCCCAGGCTCGTCGTGCTTGCTGCCGGGCGAACCACCTTACCGCCCTTAACGCGGCCGCTCGAACTGTCAAGCTTGACTCGAGTCAGAATTGAGAGCGTTGCCAAGCGCGGAAGGCTATCCGGCCACTCTCGACGCGACCGCTTGAGCTATTGAGCTGACTCGAAACAGAACAAAGGCATTGCCAATTGTGGGAGGGCCCCTTGGCGTGCAGGTTTTCCATACATAGGCAGGATCTCCGAGGACAATAACCTTATGTATAAAAGGAAATTGCTCAAGTCTCTTGATGACTTAGCTTTTCTGTTGCCGCGGCGGCGTCCGTCGCGCTTGCAGGCGGCGCCGTTTTCTCCTTGTCATCTTTTTCTTGGGAGCCATGGCGATGAAGGACTGCTAGGCTAACTACTAGACCAGATTCTCACAACTGCGCCTTCCCCTACCTGGCGTGCCAAAGATGTCGGTGAGAACGACACCTATGGGATCACAAGAATACCAACTACGGTTGGCGGGGCGCGGGGTTGTGAGAAGACCGGGTCTGACAGAGAGCACAAGGATCGTTTACCCAGGTTCGGGCCGCGAGGATGAGTAAAACCCTAGTCCTGCTTTGGTGGATCTATTGAGTGTTCTTGAGCTCTGGAACTAGCTAGGGTGGTTGTGTAGTTCAAAAGAGCCGAATCCCCCTCAAGTATGCCATGGGCTTCCTTTTATAGTCGAAAGGGGCTGCCACAGTGGCACACAGGAGGTGGAAAGGCCTACAGTATTGCGATCTTATCGCCCGTATTATAGGACAAGACGCATTTAATGCATCACTTAGGTGTCCCTTAGCTTTATCGCGGACGGGAACGAGGCCCGTCCCGTCCGTTGCCGCCCCACCTCGCTTCGACACGCGCCCTGGCCAGCGATGCATGTGGCGCCATGTAGGCAGGCAGGCAGCTGAGGTGGCGTCGTGGTAGGGTCTTCACGAAGATGTACGCGCCACCACGTAGGCGCTTGCTGGGTTGGCTTGGGAGCCGCATGTTGCCACGCAGGTGCCTGCCCAGCTGGTCGGCTGGCAGCTGCATGCTAATGGCGGTGGAAACTTGGCCGGTGCGGGCCTGGCAGTGGCCCCGCTAATGTCCTCGGCAAGGGCCTTGCGGGGGGGGGGGCCAGCAAGGGTCTTGCCGTGGCGCGCAGTCGTCCTCGGCAAGGATCTTGCCGGGGGTCTTGTGGCTTTCCTCGGCAAGGATCTTGCCGAGGATCATTGTCCTCTGATCCTCATCTGATCTCATATATCTATGGTCTTGACAAAGATCTGCATGCCACCACGGAGGTGCCTCCCGAGCCCTGGTCCAATCGTAGTCGGTTGGGTTGGAACTCGTGGGCTCAAGGGCGGCTCGCTCTGATGGTGTTTGGGCAAGTTGCCCAGGCAAGGCTCTTGCCGGGGCCGCGGAGGCCGCCCCGGCAAGGGCCTTGCCGAGGGACTCCACCTTGCCTCTTTGCTATCTTGTGTTTCTGGTGTTGGCGTTGCCTCTGACCATCTTGTGACTCTGGCTTCTTTCCGGTTTCCCTCCCCTGCTCTGCTTAGTGTGGCCGTGGGCATTGCTCCGACAGTCCGTGCACAAGTAAAGGGGTCAAAAGGAGCGCCCTTACTTTTGAACACCGACATAGTGGTGTACCGTACTCCTAGAGAGAGAATGTGTACGCTCTACGTGACCAGCACCTCGATATAGTGGGGTGGCATGGGCCATAACTAGCATTCACGTCTAGCAGTACGACACACACCACCCACGCGAGTCCCATCTGACACCAATTTTCTTGGCGTCCGTGCTATAGCTATCTCTTCTCCCTCCTGTTTTCTCTAACTTAGCCATCGCGCGGTGGGCGGGGTGGGGGTTTGCCGATAGTCGGTTTGCTCAACTACAGTCCCACTTGTAAGTTAAAATTCAACACAACACGCATTCCCCCTTGAGTGGCATGCCGGACCAACTGTGTGGGGGTGCAACGTGAACACGGCAGGCTTTTTCTTTTAAACTTGTAACTTGTAAAATTTGGTTTTCCACCTTGGCGTGACCGATAGATAGAAATAACAATTGTCCCTAGAGTAATGAGAAGTTTGGTTCTGGCGCGGTCATGCATGGTACTCCCTCCATTCCTAAATATTTGTCTTTCTAGATATTTTAACAAGTGACTACATACGGAGCAAAAATGCGTGAATCTACACTCTAAAATATGTATATATACATCCGTATGTGGTAGTCCATTTGAAATCTCTAAAAAGACAAGTATTTAGGAACGGAGGGAGTACGTACAAAAATTATGAAGTTGATGCGAAAGGTAAGATAATTACTAGTACAATACACTACTACATGGAATTGACGGAAAGATAAATATACATGAGGATCCATCAATGACAACCTCACGCCCTAGTGCGGCGAGTCACCAACCGACGTGTGAGGAGCAGCGGCGTTGGCAGCGAGCTCAACGTGCTTCTGAACAATGCCGTCCAAGGTTGCCCTACGGTCCAAGAAGGCCAGCGTCCTATCGTCCTCCTCTCGCATGTAGTGGTCCTTGTCGATGATTTCCTCATAGACGTGGGTGACTACTTTGATGGTGTCTTGCTGCGCCAGGCGCTGCGCGGCCAGCACGACCTCGAGGTGGACATTCTCTGGCGCGACGGCAGGCAGTCACAGGGCCACCAGTGCCTCGAAGAGGTTGTCACCATAGAGGCCATTGAGGGTGGCGGGCATCGCAGAGCCTGGGCGCGTGGGCTGGAGGCATACGTCAAGGTCGTCCACGAGCTTCTTGACGACGGTGAACTTGTCGAGGAAGTCGACGATGACCTCGTCGAACAAGGAGATGAAGCTTTTGTCCAAGAGGCATCTCGCCCTGGTGGCTTCAAGCACGACCTGGAGACGTTCCTCGGTGCCGGGCCGCAGGGCAGCGTCATGCACCATCTGGAACAGCTGGCTCATGCTCGCGCCCATCGCCTCCATGGGTCTAGCTTCTAGTCAACTGATCTTGCGATTGGAGTGATCACTATTGCCCTTGGTTATGGTGCGTAGGATTTCATAGAATGGACTGGCGGGGAGCCTTTATATGAGAAGTGCAGACTGCGTTGCTTTCACGTGTGTGTTGGCCATCTACTCCTCGGCCCTCCCTTCGTACTGGTGCAGTGTGGTGTTCCTCTCACCCAGAGCAAGTTGGCGGCAAAACGAGAGAACTTTCATCTTTACTACTCCCTCTGTCTAAGTGTGTAAGTTACGAAAACCAAATAATCCCAAAACACTTAGGCACGGTGCAATAAATCTCACCTCGTTTCTTGTTTCTTGACATATCAACCAACAAGAGATGAGAGGCATGCATGCTTTCAATGACTTGAAACTACCAAACACGACATGGAGTGGTTAGTTCATTGCATGCAATGCTATTAATTAGCAAATAAACATTAAGTCCTCTAATTTTCCCATCTTCCTTGGTTACAGTGCACAATCAAAGATCACTTATTCACCTAGACGGAGGGAGTAGTATATTTTAATTAATGTCATTGCATGTAGAGAATTGAGCACTGCATTTTGTGCTAAGTAGTCTGAAGTCATTGACTGCATATGAACCCCACATCTCCTATTGGCTGATTTCTTTTCTCGTGGCAAAAAAAGGGAATGAGGCGGGTAGCTAATGCACCGCGCCTAAAAGTTCTGGGATTACTTGGTTTTCGTAACGTGACTAATGCACCAGTACAGAGTGAGTACAATAGTAGTCTGATTGATGACATTTCAGATTTGAGCCATCTACCGGAAGGGAGAGGAGTAGGGAGAGTGTATAATATCATCGGGAACTACATTCAAAACCGAACAAAACAATACTCCATATATTTATTTACAAAGGGAGTAGTATTTTTTTGTGACATGCATTACTAGATATTGCTAGTCAAATACTAAATCCAGACGGAGGTGGTAGTACTACTAAATCCAGACAGTGGTGCTAGTACTAGCAGTACTACCAATGTAGTAGTACTATACTACCCATTGGTCAAATTATTACGTGCTGCTCCTCACAGTGAAGTGACAAGACCCTGCGTCGGAGATGACACCTGAGTGTAGGCGCCGTGTTTGGTATACCAAAGTCAGCCTCACCATGTGCAGTCACTATCATCATGGCTGTAGAGCTAGCCTGCTTAACTAGTCGTGTTCGACATAATTTCCCGTGCGTTGCCACAAGTAATAATATTTTTTTTACTCGAGTAATGGGTATGCACGTGAACATTTATCGTAACATAGTACCTCGTGCTGGATAGTCGTAGTATTACAACTTTCAAACTGATAGTACAAATGCTAGGAGTAATGTTGCACCTACGAAGAGTGAAATATTAGGAAGTTTTCTTTGGGTGGATACAACATTATCGTACAAACTAAAATCCACCGCCCTGACAAGTCACTAATGGGCAAATAATTTTTTTAGTCTCTGGCGACTTGATGTTTCAAAAACAAATTCAGCTTCTATGGAGCCTTTGTCGTTTAGGCTTAGACGCTTGCGGTGATCAGCACACCATTCATTGTTGCGCCAGAGAATGCCAAACGTCATTACCTTGAGCACACTTGCCTTCAGAACGAAGAACCTAGCCAATTTAATCTCAGATGTGCTTCCTCGGTAGTCGATCAAATCAATTTCGGTAAGATGGAGATCAAGGCATTCCATGAGATTGTTATAATGTAGCACATTTTTTGCTTTTAGGTCTTTTTTATCTGCAAAAGAAGAGAACATATTAGACCAGCTGGCTGTATAAGATTGTTGTGTCATCAAGACGTCCCAATATCATTCACTCATACAATAGGGTTGACTCTAAGGCTAGTGATATTTTTTCACTCGCTCTCTCTCTTTCTCTTTCCTCTCATTTACCTAATAGCACGTGAAGAGCTTGGGCATTTGTTGTCTTCCGGCCAATGCCATATTTCCCAAAAGTATGCCACATAAAATACACATCGATGTCAAATCAAAAGATTTTGGCACCGCTCTAGCAATGTGAGATAGTTGGCACCGCTGTGCACACAGACCCACATGTACAAACAAATCAATCAAACCAACTACACCATCCTCTCCCTCTCCCAAACAAGTGCTTTTTTATTGCCTCAGTCCTCTCCCTCTCCCACGCGAGTGGTTTTTCATTGCGTGAGTTAATTTGGCACCGGAGCAAAGTAGGTGAGCAATGGAGGGCATCGATGCCAAATGCATCAGAAGTGAATTTGGCACATGTTTCAGCCTATATAGTGGAGGGCCGTTATTGCCCAATTTTGTACTACCTTGTATTTAACGTAAAATTTTGACCATACATTTACCTAAGAAAATGCCAATGCATGTCACCAAAAATTATACCATTTGAAATTATGTTCAAATACGAATCCAACGATATAATTTTAGTGACACGCATTAACATTTTGTCAGTTAAATCTATGGTCAAATTTTGATACTACAAAATACGTATGAAGAGTAAACTAGGACGGAGGTAGTAGTTGCTCTTAGCCTAACCATAGTAGAGTTACTAGTCTAAGTTACTTGCCACTATGACAGCCTAGGCTACTAGTACAACAACAAAAATGATGCAGGTGATCACGTGAGAAAAAATACTAAAAATATTTCTTTTGGTGCAGTGTGTAGATACATTTTTGAACACTACAACTGTCATCGTAATTTGGGAAAATTACGAAAAAATTGAGCTATGTTGTGATTACCGTTTACTAATCAGAAAGAAGTTTCACCTTGATGACTAGCTTCTCCACGCACGGAAATCATGTAAGGAATCCAACAACTTGATCCAGATTGGGGCCGATAGATTTTATTGCCAAGATCTTCACTGTACGCACAGACTGGGTCAAGCTTGTGGGAATTATTTTCTGGATGCTAGTCGCAAACACATCAAGAACAAATTTCAAAATGTGAATTCAAGAAGACGGAGAAGAAGATGAGTGTTGTACCTGAACGATTACGGATCCAATAAAGAGTTCGGAGAATTTGGCAGACGAATACGCCAACGCTATCAATTTCGGTGCGTCAATGAGACTGATTTTTGTTGGACCTTCTAGATCAGATACAAGTAATCTCTCAAGGAAAGGCGCATTCTCATTGACCATAATGTGGAATAGCTCGAGTGACCTCTTCCCAATTGATGTCTTGTTGCAGGGCCAGGAAGACACATAAATCCATCGGAGATTCGTCGAGGCGATGTGGAGGCTAATGAACACATGGATCTGCCGGAGAAGAAGGTACTCGAGAGCAGTACATCTACGGAGCAGGTGCTCCATAGCCTTCTTTGATATGCTAACGTCGAAGAGGTCGAGCTGCTTGAGTTGAGGGAGAAGAAGGGCGGGCGCGACATTAATCTGGGGAAAATAGTAGGAGCTGAAGCTGGTGCGGCGCAGCGTTGGGGTGAGGCGGAGCGCCGACAGCAGCAGAGAGCGACATCATCCAGCTTGAAACCTGAGCTCCTCGAGCTGATCTAGGACGGGGGATAAGAACCACCCGTCAAACTTGGCTTGGACCTTGCAGTTGGTACTGAACATGCGGATGTCAAGGCGTCTCGCTGTCCCAGGGTGCGAGGCAAGGATCTTGGAGACTGTGGCCATGTGTTTGCAATCCCCATCGCAGAGGCAACTGTCGACGGTGAGGTTGAGGGGGACGTGACGCCAGAGGGGGCAGCATCATTGGGATAGCAGGGTGGTCTGCATGGCAGATTTGGTGGGGAGGAGGGGGATGATGACAAGCAGAATGTCGTCGGGGAGGCTGCTGATGAAGTCCAGGCTCGCCGGATGCGGTTTTGGCTCGAGCCACCTCCGCTGGTTGGCTGCCTCGCTGTCCATCTCAGCCAGCGGCGACGCCGGTGTACATGTGTGCTGGTGTGTATTTTGTGCTGGGTGTGCGCAAGTGCGCCCTTGTGTGCATGTCGCAGTGCAGTGGTGTAGTGTGCGCGAGTGCATCCTTCACGCGGAAGAAATGTGCCCTCAATTTACTAGCAGAATTGCTTCACGCACGACAATAAACACATGATGCATGCATGATTCTCCTTCCCCAATAGTGCTCCTGCATGGACGCTAGCTGTTGGTGCTGCCACGAGTGAATCGTGCATGCATGGGTCGTGTGTATAACAACGCTGATTTACTAGCGTGCGGGGTGCTACCACGAGTGGTTTCAACTTTAAGCTTAAAAAGTGGTTTCAACTTTGTTTACTTCATCGTGTCAGATGGGCCTGTAGTTTACTTATTTTCACCCACTGCCACATGGGCCAGCACACGAAGATAGAAAACACGAGCTGACAAGGCAGCATGTGGACTGGTTAACCGGTAACCTAAACAATATACGAGCCAGACGCTGAGACCGTATAATCCCTCGGTAAACAGAGATCGAGTGAGAGGGGAGGCCCGTGATAGATAATAGAGAGAGAAAGAGCTACTCCCTCTTTTTGATAATTTAGTGCCTATATTTTTTTAAATTAAAACTTTTGAAACTTTGACCAAGTTTATAAAGAAATTACTTATATCTACAATGCCAAAGATAAATGATAGTATGAAGTAAGTACATGTTGTGATGAATCTAATGTCGTTCCAAATGTAAATGTTTTTCTCCACATATACCTGGTCAAACATTTCCGAGGTTTGACTTTTCAAAACATCCATATGTTTATGGACATGAGAGAGTACCTACCTAGAAGGAGAGAGAGTGTGTGTGTGTGAAATAGAAAGAGTGAGTGAAAAAAGTGTGTGTGCGTGTGTGAAAGAGACATGGATAACACACGATAAGGTAAAGAAAAATGTGTGTGTCTTATGCAAATATATCACGCATGCATCTTTGACAGCAGAAGCGAGGTGAGGAGATAGTGTGTGGTTGTTTGCAACCGAGAGAGAAAGTCCCGTAGCACGTGGTCAAGAGAGGTCTGACAAACAAGGGAGAGAGGTCGAGGGAGACGTATGGAGAAAATGCAGGCTTGGGGAGGAGAGAGTGCGTGTTTGTGACAGAGAGATCCCCTGAAGATTGTGATGTAACTACATGGGTGGGTGATCGAGTGACAAGGTATGTGCACGATAGAGGTTACCCCGAGAGATATCGAGATAGACGTACGGATGGAAGGAGACAATAAGTGTGTTCCTGAAGGATAGTGAGGGATAGTCATACTTAGGGGGGAGTGCGTGTGCCTATGATGGAGTGAGAGATTATGGTACTTGTCATGGGAAACCACGACCACCTACGGGACCTGAAGGCCCCTTGCTAGTTCGGCAGGGGGACGTCATGTTGCACAAAGAGCAGACGAGCGTGGGGCAGCATGGCAGAGGTCATGCAGGCATTTGTACCCAGGTTCGGGCCACCGTGAGGCGTAAAACCCTACTCCTGCTTTGGTGGAGTGATAGTGGAAAGGTGGTGGTGGAGCGTAGTACACTTGCCTGGCAGGGGTTGGCTCAGGGTGGTAGCGGCTACGCGCGTATGGGGGTGTGAGTTATCCAACCTTCCAACCCTTTCTATGGTTGGCATGGGCCTCCTTTTATAGATCAAGGGGTTACCACAATGTCAAAGTAGTCATTATGCACTGATAAGATAGCAAACAGTGCTACCATACCTAACTCTGCGGGCTGACAGGGCGCATTAAATGCAGCGCTCAACGTCACATCGTTGGTTGCCTGGCAAGGCTTGCCGGGCCATCTTGCCAGCTCCACGCCTGCTCGCTTGACATGTCACAGGATGGATGTCATCTGTGGGTGTTCCCTATAGGGAGAGGCTGCCATGTGGCGAATGGCTACCACTCAGCCACTTTGCGGCTTGACACCGCACTAATCTACGACGTGGGTCGTGGTGGGGTGGTTGGTGAGGTGGTCTCGTCTCCGTGAGTCCTGGCAGGCCCTGCCGGGATGCCTTGGTTGTCTGCTTCTAGGTGTGGCCTCGCCCTTTGCCAAGCTCGACTGCCCGGCAAAGGAGGCCTTTCCTCTGAGGGTCTCTTGCTTCTCTGGCTTCATCTTGGTCCCTCTGATCTGCATGTTAGTCCTTAAATTCTCTCAGTCCCTTGTACTCTAACTTGGGTTGGTGCTTCAATCTTGTTCCCGTGCATGTGCACAGTCTGGGCAACAGACCCAGGGTTTGTTGCACCAACAGAAGACCTGGGGCCTGCCCCAAACGCGCTGCCGCGCGTCGTCGGGGTAGGGCCAAATAAGTGCAAATGCGGGGTTGCTGAAGAGGCTGGCCTCTTAAGGTCTGCTACCTCTTGAGCACTACGTTGGTTTTCCCTTGAAGAGGAAAGGGTGATGCAGCAAAGTATCGTAAGTATTTCCCTCAGTTTTTGAGAACCAAGGTATCAATCCAGTAGGAGGCTACGCGCGAGTCCCTCGCACATACACAAACAAATAAATCCTCGCAACCAACGCGATAAGGGGTTGTCAATCCCTACACGGTCACTTACGAGTGTGAGATCTGATAGATATGATAGGATAATATTTTTGGTATGTTTGTGATAAAGATGCAAAGTAAAATAAAAGGCAAAGTAAAAGGCAAAGGAAATAACTAAGTGTTGGAAGATTAATATGATGAAGATAGACCTGGGGGCCATAGGTTTCACTAGTGGCTTCTCTCAAGAGCATAAGTATTTTACGGTGGGTGAACAAATTACTGTTGAGCAGTTGACATAATTGAGCATAGTTATGAGAATATCTTGGTATGATCATGTATATAGGCATCACGTCCGAGACAAGTAGACCGACTCCTGCCTGCATCTACTACTATTACTCCACACATCGACCGCTATCCAGCATGCATCTAGAGTATTAAGTTCATAAGAACAGAGTAACGCCTTAAGCAAGATGACATGATGTAGAGGGGTAAAATCATGCAATATGATAAAAAAACATCTTGTTATCCTCGATGGCAACAATACAATACATGCCTTGCTTCCCGTACTGTCACTGGGAAAGGACACCGCAAGATTGAACCCAAAGCTAAGCACTTCTCCCATGGCAAGAAAGATCAATCTAGTAGGCCAAACCAAACTGATAATTCGAAGAGACTTGCAAAGATAACCAATCAGACATAAAAGAATTCAGAGAAGATTCAAATATTGTTCATAGGTAAACTTGATCATAAACCCACAATTCATCGGTCTAACAAACACACCGCAAAAGAAGATTACATCGAATAGATCTCCACGAGAGAGGGGGAGAACATTGTATAGAGATCCAAAAAGAGAGAAGAAGCCATCTAGCTAATAACTATGGACCCGAAGGTCTGAGTTTAACTACTCACACTTCATCGGAGGGGCTATGGTGATGATGTAGAAGCCCTCCGTGATCGATGCCCCTTCCGGCGGAGCTCCGGAACAGGCCCCAAGATGGGATCTCGTAGGTACAGAAGGTTGCGGCGGTAGAATTAGGTTTTTGGCTCTGTATCTGATCGTTTGGGGGTACGTAGGTATATATAGGAGGAAGGAGTACGTCGGTGGAGCAACAGGGGGCCCACGAGGGTGGAGGGCGCGCCCTGGGGGGGGGGGTAGGCGCGCCCCCTACCTCGAGGCCTCCGTTTGATATTCTTTTTCTGCGAAACTCTGAAATAGGCAAAAAACAGCAATTCTGGGCTGGGCCTCCGGTTAATAGGTTAGTCCCAAAAATAATATAAAAGTGAATAATAAAGCCCAATAATGTCCAAACAGAAGATAATATAGCATGGGGCAATCAAAAATTATAGATACATTGGAGACGTATCAAGAATCCCCGAGCTTAATTCCTGCTCGTCCTCGAGTAGGTAAATGATAAAAACAGAATTTTTTATGCAGAGTGCTACTTGGCATAATTTCAATATAATTCTTCTCATTGTGGCATGAATGTTCAGATTTGATATGATTCAAGATAAAAGCTTAATGTTGACATAAAAACAATAATATTTCAAGCATACTAACTATGCAATTATGTCTTATCAAAATAACATAGCCAAAGCAAGTTATCCCTACAAAATCATATAGTCTGGCTATGCTCCATATTCCCCACACAAAATATTCATATCATGTACGACCCCGGTTATAGCCAAGCAATTGGTTCATACTTTTAATGCGCTTCAGCCTTTTCAACTCTTACGCAATACACGAGCGCAAGCCATGGATATAGCACTATGGTGGAATAAGGTATAATGGTAGGGGTTATGTGGGAAGACAAAAAAAGGAGAAAGTGTCACATCAACGAGGCTAATCAACGGGCTATGGAGATGCCCATCAATTGATGTTAATGCGAGGAGTAAGGATTGCCATGCAACGGATGCACTAGAGCTATAAGTGTATGAAAGCTCAAAAAGAAACTAAGTGGGTGTGCATCCAACTTGCTTGCTCACGAAGACCTCGGGCATTTTGAGGAAGCCCATCATTGGAATGTACAAGCCAAGTTCTATAATGAAATTCCCCACTAGTATATGAAAGTGACAAAATGAGAGAATCTCTATCATGCAGATCACGGTGCTACTTTGAAGCACAAGTGTGGTAAAAGGATAGTAACATTGTCCCTTCTCTCATTTTCTCTCTTTTTTTATTTGGGCCTTTTCTATTTTTTTTATGGCCTCTCTTTTTTTAGTCCGGAGTCTCATCCCGACTTGTGGGGGAATCATAGTCTCCATCATCCATTCCTCACTTGGGACAATGCTCTAATAATGATGATCATCACACTTTTATTTACTTACAACTCATGAATTACAACTCAATACTTAGAACAAAATATGACTCTATATGAATGCCTCCGGCAGTGTACCGGGATATGCAATGAATCAAGAGTGACATGTATGAAAGAATTATGAACGGTGGCTTTGCCACAAATACAATGTCAACTACATGATCATACAAAGCAATATGACAATGATGGAGCATATCATGATAAATGAAGCGGTGGAAAGTTGCATGGCAATATATCTCGGAATGGCTATGGAAATGCCACGATAGGTAGGTATGGTGGCTGTTTTGAGGAAGATATAAGGAGGTTTATGTGTGAAGTATAGGTGAAGCACTACAAAACATGAACACTGAGCTATTTCTAGAACCCAATAGATCATGCTCAAAATGACATGGCAAGATTGCAAATAATAACAGTTTCACAGACTTGGCAGAAATTCACTGGACATGACAGAAATAACATCAGGTTGCAATGTTTAGAGCTATCAAACAACATGTTACAGCAAGATATCGTGGCAAACTTGAGCATGGCATGCTGGCACTAGAAACACTTAACAAAACTTCCTTACTCAACTTATTCCAAAGATCAACAGAAAAGATGGTAGCACCCATGCAAACATGGAAACTGATATGACAGATTCAGACAGTGAATAACAGTACATGTCAGGAATAACGATACGTAGGCATGTTGGTGAGCTAGTGCCAGTCACCACAAGGAATTTCATGGCATGTGAAGTCAACCCACAGTAATATGGCATAATTTTAAAGCTAAGAATGGCAACAGCATAGGCATAGGGTGCATGGATCACTAGCAAAACACATGGCGAAACTGAACTTCATGTTAACAGGCTGACAACAACATTATTTAGTAATTTAAGAGCAAGATTACGACAAGCTACAACAGCCTATAAATGCAACCGAGGGCCTGGACTGATAGAGCATAACATTTATAACAAAACATCCTTAGTGAATATCTCCAGATTATGCATATAATTGATGGTAGCATCAATCAAACATAGCAACATGATATAGTAGTTTCAGCCTAGCAAAACAGTAACAACAAGTAGCCCACTTCACAAGCTTGTTGCACTAACCACAAAGTACACAAAAATACATGAATTGCACCACTGTAAAGATGGCATGAATATACTCCTAAATCATGTAGACATCATGCTCAAAGGGTGCACACACAAAATGCAACGAAAATGACAAAACAGCAAGTTATAACAGTCTCAGCAGGTTAACATCATATAGCACTCTCGCAATGATGATTAGGCATCAAGATGGACTCAAACAAGCATGCCACACAACAATAAAATGAAGATCATCTCACAATGAACACTTCTATATATCATACACGTCAAACGGAGCAATATGCATAAAGTTACGGCATGATGAACAAGGCACCAGAATGCAAAATTACGGGGACTTGGACGAAAATTACCCTCCGAATCCGGATCTAGGGTTTCGTGCACGGAGATCGAGGATGACCGGGGCAGCTCGCCGGAGACGAGGGGGACGACGGCCGGAGTTGGAGGAGCGGGTCGGCGAGGTCCGCTCTGGCCCGACTGGATCTGGCCGGCGACGAGGGGCGGTGAGGTCGGGCGCGGCGACTGGATCTGGCCGGCGACTGGATCTGGCCGGCGACGAGGGGCGGTGAGGTGCGGATCCGCTCTGGCCCGACTGGATCTGGCCGGCGACGAGGGGCGGTGAGGTCGGGCGCGGACGAGGCGACGGCGGCGACGACCGGACGACGGGGCGGCGCGGGGAACGACGGCGAAGGGCTCCGGCGCAGGGGACGGCGAGCGCGGGCGACGCGCGGGCGCTGGACGAGCGCGAGCGCCGACGGGAGGCGAACAGGTCGGGGGGGGCGGCTCCGGGCTTCGGCGGGCCCGCGAAGGAGGCGCGGCGAAGTGGGCGGCCCGGGTTGACGTGGAGGCGCGGTAGTGGTTCCAAGCGGCGGCGGGATGACGTGTCGCCACCCGATTGGACGGGGCGACGCGTCCGGCGGACACGTCCGGCGGCACGTGGGATTGAGGGTAGGGTTTGGACTTCGAGAATTTCGGGGGAGAGGCACATATTTATATGTAGAGGGAGCTAGGAGAGTCCAAATGAGGTGCGGTCTTCGCCCACATGATCACGATCCAACGACCGAGAGCATGGAGGGGGTTTGGATGGGCTAAAGGGCTGTGGTGAAGGAGGTCTGAGCTGCAAAGAGAGAGGGGTTTCGGGGTTTCACGGTTAACCGTTAGGGCGTCAAACGAACTCCAAATGGAACGAAAATTGGCAGGCGGTCTACCTACTCTACAACAACACCGCATGCCAAGTTTCATCCCATTCCGAGCACAGTTTTAAGCCACTCACGAAACGAGGCCTGAGAGGTGCAACGGGTGCGTGTGAGAGGTACAATGGGGAAAAAGACCGGATGCAATTTTTAAAAACATGAGGATGCAATGCAGATGATGACATGGCAAAATTTAACACGGAAGCAAAAGACATGGAAATGACGGCGAATAACTGGAAGACACCTGGCGCATCGGATCCGGGGCGTTACATCGGTGCAGGGCCTGGCCAGCGGTGGGAGTAGTTGGGGGCGACGAGGCCTCCGTGGCATCACAGCCGGCCATGGGAGGCAGTGATACGTCCATTTTGCATCATGCTTTTATATTGGTATTTATTGTATAATGGTCTGTTATTACACATGATATCACAATACTTATGCCATTTCTCTCTTATTTTACAAGGTTTACATGAAGAGGGAGAATGCCGGCAGCTGGAATTCTGGGTTGGAAAAAGAGCAAATATTAGAGACCTATTCTGCACAACTCCAAAAGTCCTGAAACTCCACGAAAGCCAGTTTTGGAATATACTAAAAATATTGTGCGAAGAAAGCACCAGAGGGTGGAGGGCGCACCCAACCCCCTGGGCGCGCCCCCTGCCTCGTGGGCCACCTGGAAGCCGCCCGATGCCCATCTTCTAATATAAAGTGTATTTTGCCCTGGAAAAAAATAAGACGGAAGCTTTCGAGATGACGCGCCGCTGTCTCGAGGCGGAACCTGGCGAAACCAATCTACGGCTTCGGCGGAGCTGTTCTGCCAGGGAAACATCCCTCCGGGAGGGGGAAATCGTCACCATCGATCCTCTCATCGGGAGGGGGTCAATCTCTAGAGTGACAGAAGCTTAAACCCTAGTTTATGCGTTGCTTCGTAAGGGCTGATTATGATCCATATGTTTAATGCTATGGTTAGGTTTAACTTAATTCTTCTTTCGTAGTTGTGGATGCTTGCAAGGGGGGTTAATCATAAGCGGGATGCTTGTCCAAGGAAGGGCAGTACCCAAGCACCGGTCCACCCACATATCAAATTATCAATGTAATGAACGCGAATCATATGAGCATGATGAAAACTAGCTTGACGATAATTCCCATGTGTCCTCAGGAGCACTTTCCTTTATATAAGAGTTTGTCGAGGCTTGTCCTTTGGTACAAAAAGGATTGGGCCACCTTGCTGCACCTTGTTTACTTTTGTTACTTGTTACCCGTTACTAATTACCTTATCACAAAACTATATGTTACAGATAATTTCATATAGAGCACACTCAAAACGGAGCCACGGTTCAACACATACACATGAAACAAATTTAAAGGACAAGCTGTCCAAAACAGCTACTAGGCAACTTGCAAGCATGAAAACAACATGCTATGGCACCTCAGCATGAAAACAAATGGGATGGACGTGAAGTATAGGTGAAGCATTACAAAACATGTACACTGAGCTATTTCTAGAACCCAATAGATCATGCTCAAAATAACATGGCAAGATTGCAAATAATAACAGTTTCACAGACTTTGACAGAAATTCACTGGACATGACAGAAATATTATCAGGTTGCAATGTTTAGAGCTATCAAACAACATGTTACAGCAAGATATCGTGGCAAACTTGATCATGGCATGCTGGTACTAAAAACACTTAACAAAACTCCCTTACTGAACTTATTCCAAAGATCAACAGAAAAATGGTAGCACCCATGCAAACTGATATGACAGATTCAGACTTGGTGAATAACAGTACATGGCAGGACCAACGATAAGTAGGCATGTTGGTGAGCTTGTGCCAGTCAACAACGACTTTCATGGCATGTGAAGTCAACCCACAGTAACATGGCATAATCTTCAAGCTAAGAATGGCAAGAGCATAGGCATAGGGTGCATGGATTACTAGCAAAACACATGGCGAAACTGAACTTCATGTTAACAGGCTGACAACAACAATATTTAGAAATTTGAGAGCAAGATTACGACAAGCTACAACAGCCTAAAGATGCAAACAAGGGCACGGACGGATAGAGCATAACATGTATAACAAAACATTCTTTGTGAACATCTCCAGATTATGCACATAATTTATGGTAGCATCAATCAAACATAGCAATATGATATAGTAGTCAGCCTAGCAAAACAGTAACAACAAGTAGCCCACTTCACAAGCTTGTTTCACTCAACACAAAGCACACAAAAATACATGGATTGCACCACTGTAAAGATCGCATGAATATGCTCCTAAATCATGTCGACATCATTCTCAAAGGGTGCACACAAAAAATGCAATGAAAATGACAAAACAGCAAGTTATAACAGTCTCAGCAGGTTAACATCATATAGCACTCTTGCAACGATGATTAGGGCATCAAGATGGACTCAAACAAGCATGCCACAGAACAATAAAATGAAGAGCATCTCACAATGAACACTTTTATATATCATACACGTCAAACGGAGCAATATGCTTGAAGTTACGGCATGATGAACAAGGCACCAGCATGCAAAATTAAGGGGACTTGGACAAAAATTACCCTCCGAATCCGGATCTAGGGTTTCGGGCACGGAGATCGAGGATGGACGGGAAAGCTCTCCGGAGACGAGGGGGACGACGGCCGGAGTTGGAGGAGAGGGCCGGCGAGGTCGGGGAGGCGCGGATCCGCTCTGGCCCGACTTCATTTGGCCGGCGACGAGGGGCGGTGAGGTCGGGCGCGGACGAGGCGACGGCGGCGAGGACCGGACGACGGGGCGGCGCAGGCAACGGCGAGCGGCGGCGCAGGGCCCCGGTGCAAGGGACGGCAAGCGCGGGCGGCGCGCGGGCGCTGGACGAGCGCGGTCGCCGACGGGAGGCGAACGGGTCGGGGGGGTGGGCGGCTCCGGACTTCGGCCGTCCCGCGGAGGAGGCGCGGCGAAGTGGGGCGGCCCGGGTTGACGTGGAGGCGCGGTAGTGGTTGCAGCCGGCGGCGGGATGACGTGTTGCCACCCGATTGGATGGGGCGACGCATCTGGCGGACACGTCCGGCGGCGCGGGGGAATGAGGGTAGGGTTTGGACTGCGAGAATTTCGGGGGAGAGGCACATATTTATAAGTAGAGGGAGCTAGGAGAGTCTAAATGAGGTGCGGTCTTCGCCCACACGATCACGATCCAACGACCGAGAGCATGGAGGGGGTTTGGATGGGCTAAAGGGCTGTGGTGAAGGGGGTCTGAGCTGCAAAGAGAGAGGGGTTTCGGGGTTACACGGTTAACCGTTAGGTCATCAAACGAACTCCAAATGGAACGAAAATTGACAGGCGGTCTACCTACTCTACAACAACACCGCATGCCAAGGTTCATCCCATTCCGAGAACATTTTTCATGCACTCACGAAACGAGGCCTGACAGGTGCAACGGGTGCGTGTGAGAGTGTCGGATCGCGAAACAAACAACGGGGGAAAAGACCGGATGCAATTTTTAAAAACATGAGGATGCAACGTAGAAGATGGCATGGCAAAATGCAGCACGGAAGCAAAAAGACATGGCAATGACGGCGAATAACTAGAAGACACCTGGCGCATCGGATCCGGGGCGTTACATCGCTGCAGGGTCTGGCCAGCGGTGGGAGTAGTAGGGGGCGATGAGGCCTCCGTGGCATCACAGCCGGCCACGGGAGGCAGTGATACGTCCATTTTGCATCATGATTTTATATTTGTGTTTATTGCATTATGGGCTGTTATTACACATGATATCACAATACTTATGCATGTTCTCTCTTATTTTACAAGGTTTACATGAAGAGGGAGAATGCCGCAGCTGGAATTCTGGGTAGGAAAAGGAGCAAATATTAGAGACCTATTCTGCACAACTCCAAAAGTCCTGAAACTCCACGGAAGTCAGTTTTGGAATATACTAAAAATATTGTGCGAAGAAAGCACCAGAGGGGGGCCACCCACTGTCCCCGAGGGTGGAGGGCGCGCCCAACACCCTGGGCGCGCCCCCTGCCTCGTGGGCCACCTGCAAGCCCCCCGATGCCCATCTTCTGATATAAAGTGTATTTTGCCCTGGAAAAAAATAAGAAGGAAGCTTTCGGGATGACGCGCAACCGTCTCGAGGTGGAACCTGGCAAAACCAATCTAGGGCTCCGGCGGAGCTGTTCTGCCAAGGAAACATCCCTCCGGGAGGGGGAAATCGTCACCATCGTCATCACCATCGATCCTCTCATCAGGAGGGGGTCAATCTCTAGAGTGACAGAAGCTTAAACCCTAGTTTATGCGTTGCTTCGTAAGGGGCTGATTTGGATCCATATGTTTCATGCTATGGTTAGGTTTAACTTAATTCTTCTTTCGTAGTTGCGGATGCTTGCAAGGGGGGTTAATCATAAGTGGGATGCTTGTCCAAGGAAGGGCAGTACCCAAGCACCGGTCCACCCACATATCAAATTATCAAAGTAACGAATGTGAATCATATGAGCATGATGAGAACTAGCTTGACGATAATTCCCATGTGTCCTCGGGAGCGCTTTCCTTTATATAAGAGTTTGTCCAGGCATGTCCTTTGCTACAAAATGGATTGGGCCACCTTGCTGCACCTTGTTTACTTTTGTTACTTGTTACCCGTTACTAATTACCTTATCACAAAACTATCTGTTTCCGATAATTGAACATATAAACAACCCTAGGCAACCCGCCGTTCTACCGCACTTGCGAGCGTCGGGCGTTTTCAACCCCATGATGGATTTATTGTTTGCATTTTTACCTTGTTGTCGATTGGCCAACCGTTCGCTGCATTTGCACACGTCATGCCATTTTAAAACTCTATGACTGATGGGGTCGTGACTGTATGGGGCCCGTGAGCAGAGGCTGGGTTTCTCTCGCGGCTGCGTGCACGATTGGCTGGTAATTATATGTTTGTGATTGGGTGAGGTCGACATCTGTGGATGGGTTTTCGCTGGCCTACTCGACCGTGCGTTACCCTGCTGCTTTGGTGGCCCCGGTTAGCACTTGGGCCAGTGGTGAAGTGGCTTGGGTTATAAGTGGCTCGGGTGAGGGGTACTGGCACCGGATAAGAGTGTCGTGGCGGTGGGTCAACCATTGGTCAGAGGCACTGTGACCTAACCCACGTTCCGCAGCCGCCTCCTCTCCTCCTCGATTCTTCTGCTGCCGCAGCCACCCCCCTCTCCACTCCCCCAATTCTCCCACCACCGCCGCCGCCTCTCGTCTCATCCATGTAGCCAGGGCCTAGACGTCATCGGCTTAGTCCGCGGCGGTATGGATGAGGAGGCGAGAGCTTCAAAGGCAGGGGCGAGGAAGCAGAGAGTCCTTACCGAGGGCGCCCCAACCTGCCAGATCTTCCAACTCATCGGCCCAGGCAAGGTAAAAATGTTGGATCCGGCGGTGGCTGGAATCCCTTATCGCCGGAGGATGGCGTGCATGACGTATGACCAGAAAATCAATAGGCAGATGGAGCAGGACGGGGGTGACGATTCCCGTTTGGCGGCATTCGCGTGTTTTGGCTAGCTGCCTGCACTTCCTTCTTCCCCTGGTGAGTTGTCCTTGATCTGAAAAAATATTTACTTCCCACTGATTTGTTGCTTGTCGGCGGGAGCCTGGGGCGCCGCCATGGCCAGTAGGAGAAGCACAGGTGACTGCCGCAGCTGAGCTTCCATGTAAGATATCCCCGAGCCCCCGACACATCCTCTGCCACACCAACCTTGCAGGATCTGGCCTTTGCAGGTAACCACACCCCTCCCCTATCTTTTCCACTCATTTTTTTATTTAACGCCAGCATGTCTCTCCTCTTTTGTGTAGATTCGTTTAGGTATCCACCTACCTACAAGTTGTTTGATGAAAATCCAAACTGCTACAGGGGCAGATTAATATATGTGTAATAATATATGCTTGATGACCTGCTCAAATTTCTACTGACATTTATGTTCAGTCCTTGATTAGTTCTTTTGCAAAGCAGGTTCAACTATTGAAAGCTATGGATTTACTGCTTGGCCATCATGTTTGAGCTGATATTCTGCTTTCTTTCTTTCTAGAGATATTCAAGAAAGAAGATAGTGCGACAAGGCTAAAGGGCTACTATGGTAAAAAACTTTCTTTCTTTTGTTGTGACCTGTCTTATTTGGTTCTATTGTGCATAAAGAACACTTGGTTTTATCAACTCCCAGCTTGATAGTTAACTGCTTCCATCTATCAACTCCCAGCTTGACAGTTAGATGTTTTCCATCTTTATATTCTAATTTGATTTTTTTGATTCATGGTATATGGAGGATGTAGAAAATGATGGAGTGCATGATGCTTCAGCAGATTCTGCATTATTGTCAAGCGCCTTTCCTGAGGTGTTATTTGTTTACACCTGAGGATGAAAATAAAGTTTTATGTCCCACTAATTAGATCAACTGCTCAGTGAAAAAAATAGATGTGCCTTCTTTGCATTAGCTCCATCATGGTTCTGCCATATGTCTAATTACGATGCACCCTTTTCAGACCATTTCCACCCCACATGTGTGTTCGTGCTCATTTTTTGTTCTCTGACTTTTTGATCATGCCTATGAATGCCCATCATATATATTTGTTCACTGTCTTTTGATCACAGTTGTGTATACACTCATGCCTACTGTATTCCCTGCATTTTTCCTCTAATATGCAAACTTCTTACCCTTGGACTACTAATTAAATCAAGCTTGCCACTTTGTACAGTGTGATTATTTCATGTATTTTTGGTATGTGTTAGCTATGTCTTGACTGGCTCCAGTCTGGTAGAGAACACAACTAATTTGCACTTCCTGGAATAAAATTACTATTTGTTATTTTGGTATGGGCTAGCTTTGATTTGGATGATTTCAAGTCAGGAACATGAGTGGGCTAATGTATTATGCATGACCATGGGAAGACGGTATTTTCTATGGTAGAATTAGTGTGGTGCTATAAAATTATAAGTTCACTTCATGGTCGGTAGGTTCACCACTGCATTTTGTTTGTAGATGCCTTGACTTTTAGGCGGTCACAGGTAGCCGCGCGTCGCCGCGGCCGAGTCTCTGATCGCCTTGCTCTGTTTCACTGTTTCAATATTTCCAACTTATTACATGAATGGATCTAAAATAACAAACTTTCAACATCCTATGCTTTTTATACGAGTTGATGGTTTTTACTCAACCATCAATGCTTCCATGATATGCTGGCACATTCTCTCACTTCATTCCTGGATTTTGCTGACAAAGATTGGAAATTTCTGTTACCCCCGAGAACTAAAAATTATCGACCACTCGATTACATGGTGTTGAATTATTTGAATGCTACCAATGTCTATATAGAAAAATAAGGAAACTTTTTTTAACTCTATTGAGCAATGAGTGCACTCTACAAGGTTAGCCTTGCTGCCATTGTTATTAAAGTACTAGCAATTATCTTTAGCTATTCTTCTTTCATCTATATCCTGAAGGAGACCCGATGGCATGGCTGTACAAGTGGCACCCCCGGTTAGGTGGACGTTGGATGCTTTCTTTAGTGTTTCTCTTTTCCCGCAGGCTTGATTTCCTTGTGGTCGTAACCCAACTCCCAAAATTCCACGCTTTCTTGGAGTCCTAATCCATCTACTTGTCCCCCTCTCTGTTCTTTCTATTGTAACGCGATCTTTCTTGGAGTCCTAATCCATCTACTTGCTCCCCTTTCTGAAGATATCATGCTATGGGACTTTTCGGCAGAACCTAAACTATGGTTTTACTTGCAGCTTAGTTTTCACATCCTTCCCAGGTTTCACAAAAACATAAACATGCTTGGATGTGTGTCCTTGCCGGCAACCTCACTGTCTCCAACCCATCCGTCTGGACAGGTATTGCAACTCCTTCCCATCCAATTTATTCACTGTTCGTCCTCTCTGCTGTGATTTGGTAGTTGAAATCAATTCGTCTGGATAGGGAGGAGCAATTCCATAATCATTTACGCACCATGTATACTTCATTTTATTTCATGTATAACCTGTATATAATAAGAAAGAAAAGTGGGGTAGCTCCTCCGTTTCAGTGCTTTAGCTTGAAAAATACTGAGTTTCCCTTCAGATAATTTGAGTGATGCTGATATGATAGTTAACCATATAACCTTCATTTCATGTATAACATTACTTGAAAATTTGTATATATGGACCACCACAAAGAATAATCTCCCTTTAGATAATTTGAGTGGATGCCCATTTGATAGTTAGTCAATTATGCTAATAATGAGGGCGTCCGGACCAAGCTGCCTGCCTCAAAGAGCGCCTTTTTATAGGGGTATCATGACGACCTGTGTATTTCCCGTGATAGAAATTGTGATACACCTTCCTTTAGGTGCATATTCATTCAGATGGTGATCCAGGTTTATTAGAGCAGTATATCCGAACCACCAACTTGTTTTCTGATCTTTAGTACAAGACTTCACCAAACTATCAATTGAAGTGCAGGTCAACCAAAACTTCATATACATAGGCTGAAAGATGATAACTAAAGACCATGGAAAAGATCACACCATCTTTTATCCCAGGAAAAAAAACTGCATGGTCACTTGACTTTACAGACAACATGCTACACTATTAACTTTGGTTTAACTGATCGACAATGCCTCTTTGCTATTAGTTATATACTAAGGAACATGCCTGTGAGTATATACTTAGGCTATGTATGTGATACCAGATTGTTAACATAATACTCTTAGTGAATCCCCTAATTTATGTTGTTCCTATGCTTTGGGAAACTACAACTAACATCCTTGACAGAAATAGCTCCTTAACAATCATTCCCGCTTTTGTTTACCCGAAACTGTTTATCTGCTCTAGGTTCAAGGATCTGTTGTAGGTGTATTTAGTTTTCCTATGATGATGGCACATGTAAATTAAACCATCTATTGTGTTCTGCATTCCGTGCCATTGCCCATGGTCATTATGAACGTATGTTCGGTGTTGATCTATACCTATGAGCGTATGCTCGGTGTTGTTTGTAAGTTGGATCTTCCTCAAAACCAGAGGATGTATTTTTCGCCGGAAATAAACCGTGTATTGTCAAACTTAGTTGAATAATTCCTAGATTTTACCTACTTCATTGTTTATGTGACACTCACAGGTTGTTTGATAATAGGCCTAAAAACCAAGATGTTTGATAATAGGCCTAAAATCCAAGATAAACTGATGTTTTCACCTTTGCTTTGCATCCGTGTTGACTCGAAGAAAGTGCTTACAGAGTACCTTTCTTACAAAACCTTTCCTCTGTAATTGTATTAAGTTACTTTTGATACCAAACTTTTGTTCTAACGTCATTGTCAAACCTGATGACCTGATCCAGTTACTTACCTGTGTAAAGTGCAAACTTGTGTGCTCACTACCTATTTTTCTCTGATTGGAGATGCATTCACCATGGTCAGATAATGCATGGTCTTAAGATGATATGCATGGTCTACCATGCAAGCATTATCCGACGATGACACTGCTTTTTCGAAGACCATGCATATCATCTTAAGACCATGGTCAGACTAAGAAGATGCCTAAATAAGCCATGAGGCTACCTATATATAAGTGTTTTTCTATAAACTGATCTAAGTCATGCTACTATCTGTAAACCAATAAGTTATTCTACTATTTGTAAACCACTCTAAGTCACTGTATTATCTTTCATTCTACATATCTTACTTACTCACCACTAGCATCGCTTCTAACTCGCTTTTTGCGCCATTGGCGCAACCGGGTCATCTAGTTTCATATAGAGCATACTCAAAACGGAGCCACGGTTCAACACATACACATGAAACAAGTTTAAAGGACAAGTTGTCCAAAACAGCAACTAGGCAACTTGCAAGCATGAAAACAACATGCTACAGCACCTCAACATCACAACAAATAGCATGGACGTGAAGTATAGGTGAAGCATTACAAAACATGAACAATGAGCTATTTCTAGAACCCAATAGATCATGCTCAAAATGACATGGCAAGATTGCAAATAATAACAGTTTCACAGACTTGGCAGAAATTCACTGGACATGACAGATATAACATCAGGTTGCAATGTTTAGAGCTATCAAACAACATGTTACAGCAAGATATCGTGGCAAACTTGAGCATGGCATGCTGGAACTAAAAACACTTAACAAGACTCCCTTACTGAACTTATTCCAAAGATCAACAGAAAAGGTGGTAGCACCCATGCAAACATGGCAACTGATATAACAGATTCAGACGGTGAATAACAGTACATGGCAGGAACAACGATAAGTAGGCATGTTGGTGAGCTTGTGCCAGTCACCACAAGGAATTTCATGGCATGTGAAGCCAACCCACAGTAAGATGGCATAATTGTGAAGCTAAGAATGGCAAGATCATAGGCATAGGCTGCATGGATCACTAGCAAAACACATGGCGAAACTGAACTTCATGTTAACAGGCTGACAACAACATTATTTAGTAATTTGAGAGCAAGATTACGACAAGCTACAGCAGCCTATAGATGCAACCGAGGTCATGGACGGATAGAACATAACATGTATAACAAAACATACTCAGTGAACATCTCCATATTATGCACATAATTGATGGTAGCATCAATCAAACATAGCAACATGATATAGTAGTTTCAGCCTAGCAAAACAGTAACAAATAGCCCACTTCACAAGCTTGTTGCACTCACAATAAAGCACACAAAAATAAATGGATTGCATCAATGTAATGATGGCATGAATATGCTCCTAAATCCTGTAGACGTCATGCTCAAAGGGTGCACACGCAAAATGCAACGAAAATGACAATACAGGAAGTTATAACAGTCTCAGCAGGTTAACATCATATAGCATTCTTGCAACGATGATTAAGGCATCAAGATGGACTCAAACAAACATGCCACGAACAATAAAATGAAGAGCATCTCACAATGAACACTTCTATATATCATACACGTCAAACTGGGCAATTTGCATGAAGTTACGGCATGATGAACAAGGCACCAGAATGCAAAATTATGGGGACTTGGACGAAAATTACCCTCCGAATCCAGATCTAGGCTTTCGGGCACGGAGATCGAGGATGGCCGGGGCAGCTCGCTGGAGACGAGGGGGACGACGGCCGGTGTTGGACGAGAGGGCCGGCGAGGTCGGGGAGGCGCGGATCCGCTTCGGACCGACTGGATCTGGCCGGCGATGAGGGGTGGTGAGGTCGGGCGCGGACGAGGCGACGGCGGCGACGACCTGACGACGGGGCGGTGCGGGGAACGGCGGGCGGCGGCGCAGGGCTCTGGCGCAGGGGACGGCGAGCGGGCGCTGGACGAGCGTGGGCGCCGACGGGAGGCGAACGGGTCGGGGGGGCGGTTCCGGGCTTCGGCGGGCCCGCAAAGGAGGCGCGGCGAAGTGGGGCGGCCCGGGTTGACGTGGAGGCGCGGTAGTGGTTCCAGGCGGTGGCGGGATGACGTGTCGGCACCCGATTGGACGGGGCGACGCGTCCGGCGGACACGTCCAGCGGCGCGGGTGAATGGGGGTAAGGTTTGGACTGCGAGAATTTCGGGGGAGAGGCACATATTTATAGGTAGAGGGAGCTAGGAGAGTCCAAATGAGGTGTGGTCTTCGCCCACACGATCACGATCCAACGACCGAGAGCATGGAGGGGGTTTGGATGGTCTAAAGGGCTGTGGTGAAGGGTGGCTGAGCTGCAAAGAGAGAGGGGTTTCGGGGTTACATGGTTAACCGTTAGGGCGTCAAACGAACTGCAAATGGAATGAAAATTGACAGGCGGTCTACCTACTCTACAACAACACCGCACGCCAAGTTTCATCCCATTTCAAGAACACTTTTAAGCTACTCACGAAATGAGGCCTGAGAGGTGCAACGGGTGCGTGTGAGAGTGTCGGATCGCGAAACGAACAACGGGGAAAAAGACCGGATGCAATTTTTAAAAACATGAGGATGCAATACAGATGATGACATGGCAAAATGCAACACGGAAGCAAAAGACATGCAATGACGGCGAATAACTGGAAGACACCTGGCGCATCGGATCCGGGGCGTTACATCGCTGCAGGGCCTGGAAAGCGGTGGGAGTAGTAGGGGGCGATGAGGCCTCCGTGGCATCACAGCCGGCCACGGGAGGCAGTGATACGTCCATTTTACATCATGCTTTTATATTGGTATTTATTGCATTATGGGCTGTTATTACACATGATATCACAATACTTATGCCTTTTCTCTCTTATTTTACAAGGTTTACATGAAGAGGGAGAATGCCGGCAGCTGGAATTCTAGGTTGGAAAGGAGCAAATATTAGAGACCTATTCTGCACAACTCCAAAAGTCCTGAAACTCCACCAAAGTCAGTTTTGGAATATACTAAAAATATTGTGCGAAGAAAGCACCAGAGGGGGGCCACCCACTGTCCCCGAGGGTGGAGGGCGCGCCCAACCCCCTGGGTGCGCCCCCTGCCTCGTGGGCCACCTGGAAGCCCCCCGATGCCCATCTTCTGATATAAAGTGTATTTTGCCCTGGAAAAAAATAAGAAGGAAGCTTTCGGGATGAGGCGCCGTCGTCTCGAGGCCGGAACCTGGCGAAACCATTCTAGGGCTCCGGCGGAGCTGTTCTGCCAGGGAAACATCCCTCCGGGAGGGGGAAATCGTCACCATCGTCATCACCATCGATCCTCTCATCAGGAGGGGGTCAATCTCTAGAGTGACAGAAGCTTAAACCCTAGTTTATGCGTTGCTTCGTAAGGGGCTGATTTGGATCCATATGTTTCATGCTATGGTTAGGTTTAACTTAATTCTTCTTTCGTAGTTGCGGATGCTTGCAAGGGGGGTTAATCATAAGTGGGATGCTTGTCCAAGGAAGGGCAGTACCCAAGCACCGGTCCACCCACATATTAAATTATCAAAGTAACGAACGCCAATCATATGAGCATGATGAAAACTAGCTTGACGATAATTCCCATGTGTCCTCGGGAGCGCTTTCCTTTATATAAGAGTTTGTCCAGGCTTATCCTTTGCTACAAAAAGGATTGGGCCACCTTGCTGCACCTTGTTTACTTTTGTTACTTGTTACCCATTACTAATTACCTTATCACAAAACTATCTGTTACCGATAATTTCAGTGCTTGCAGAGAATACCTTACTGAAAACTGCTTGTCATTTCCTTCTGCTCCTCATTGGGTTCGACACTCTTACTTAATGAAAGGACTACGATAGATCCCCTGTACTTGCGGTTCATAAAGACTCTTTTCTGGCACTGTTTCCAGGGAGTGAAGCGCCTTTGGTAGGTGGAATTTGGTAAGGAAAATTTTATATAGTGTGCTGAAATTTACTGTCACTTGTTACTATGGAAAATAATCCTTTGAGGGGTTGTTCGGGGTATCTTCACCCCGACCAGTAGAGAAAAGAGTTGCTCCTCAACCTGCTAAACCTACTGAAAATGTTTACTTTGAAATTCCTTCGGGTATGATAGAGAAACTACTTGCTAATCCTTTTACAGGAGATGGAACATTACATCCCGATATGCACCTAATCTATGTGGATGAAGTTTGTGGATTATTTAAGCTTGCAGGTATGCCCGAGGATGTTATCAAGAAGAAGTTCTTCCCTTTATCTTTGAAGGGAAAGGCATTGACATGGTTTAGGCTATGTGATGATATTGGATCATGGAACTACAACCGATTAAAATTGGAATTTCATCAGAAGTTATACCCTATGCATCTGGTTCATCGTGATCGTAATTATATATATATATATATGTTGGCCTCACGAAGGAGAAAATATCGCTCAAGCTTGGGGGAGGCTTAAGTCAATGTTATATTCATGCCGCAATCATGAGCTCTCAAGAGAAATTGTCATTCAAAATTTTTATGCTCGGCTTTCTCTCAATAATCACTCCATGCTCGATACTTCTTGTATTGGTTCTTTTATGATAAAGACTATTGAATTCAGATGGGATTTATTGGAAAGAATTAAACGCAACTCTGAAGATTGGGAACTCGACGAAGGTAAGGAATCAAGTATAACACCTAAGTTTGATTGTGTTAAGTCTTTTATGGATACCGATGCTTTTCGTGAATTTAGCACTAAATATGGACTTGACTCTGAGATAGTAGCTTCTTTCTGTGAATCATTTACTACTCATGTTGATCTCCCTAAGGAGAAGTGGTTTAAATATCGTCCTCCCATTGAAGTAAAAGTAGTTGAACCTATTAAAGTTGAAGAAAAGACTATCACTTATAGTGTTGATCCTATTGTTCCTACTGCTTATATTGAGAAACCACCTTTCCTTGTTAGAATAAAGGTATTATTGTTGTTCCTAATGATAAATATGAATTGATCCCACAAAGAATTGTTACAAGTTATAGAATGGTAATTGACTTCCGCAAATTAAATAAAGCTACTAGAAAGGATCATTACCTTTTACCTTTTATTGACCAAATGCTAGAAAGATTATCCAAACATACACATTTCTGCTTTCTAGAAGGTTATTCTGGTTTCTCTCAAATACCTGTGTCAAAAGAGGATCAGGAAAAGACCACTTTTACTTGCCCTTTCGGTACCTTTGCTTATAGACGTATGCCTTCTGGTTTATGTAATGCACGTGCTACCTTTCAAAGATGTATGACTGCTATATTCTCTGACTTTTGTGAAAAGATTCTTGAGGTTTTCATGTATGATTTCTCCGTGTATGGAACTTCTTTTGATGATTGCTTCAGCAACCTTGATCGAGTTTTGCAGATATGTGAAGAAACTAATCTTGTCTTGAATTGGGAGAAGTGCCACTTTATGGTTAATGAAGGTATTGTCTTGGGGCATAAAATTTCTGAAAGAGGTATTCAAGTTGATAAAGCAAAAGTTGATGTTATTGAAAAGATGTCATGTCCTAAGGAAATTAAAGGTATAAGAAGTTTCCTTGGTCATGCCGGTTTTTACAGGAGGTTCATCAAAGACTTCTAAAAAATTTCTAGGCCTCTAACTAATCTCTTACAAAAAGATGTTCCTTTTGTCTTTCATGATGATTGTTTAGAAGCATTTGAAATACTTAAGAAAGCCTTGATTTCTGCACCTATTGTTCAACCACCTGATTGGAATTTACCCTTTGAAATTATGTGTGATGCTAGTGATTATGTTGTAGGTGCTGTTCTAGGACAAAGAGTTGATAAGAAATTAAATGTTATCCAATATGCTAGTAAAACTCTAGACAGTGCCCAGCGAAATTATGCTACTACTGAAAAAGAATTTTTTGCAGTTGTATTTGCTTGTGATAAGTTCAGACCTTATATTGTTGATTCTAAAGTAACTGTTCACACTGATCATGCTGCTATTAAATATCTTATGGAAAAGAAAGATGCTAAACTTAGATTTATTGGATGGTTTCTCTGGCTACAAGAATTTGATTTGCATATTATTTATAGAAAGGGAGCTGAGATCCCCGTTGTAGACATCTAGGTTAGGGATGTTCTTGATGACCCACTACTTATTGATGATAGCTTTCCTGATGAACAATTAGGAGGAAGCTTTCGGGACGAAGCGCCGCCGTCTTGAGGCAGAACCTGGCGAAACCAATCTAGGGCTCCGGCGGAGCTGTTCTGTCGGGGGAACATCCCTCCGGGAGGGGGAAATCGTCACCATCGTCATCACCATCGATCCTCTCATCGGGAGGGGGTCAAATCTCCATCAACATCTTCACCAGCACCATCTCCTCTGAAACCCTAGTTCATCTCTTGTATCTGATCTTTGTCTCAAAACCTCAGATTGGTACCTGTGGGTTGCTAGTAGTGTTGATTACTCCTTGTAGTTGATGCTAGTTGGTTTATTCGGTTTTAAGATAATATGTTCAGATCCTTTATGCACATTAATACCCCTCTCTTATGAACATGAATATGATTTGTGAGTAGTTACGTTTGTTCCTGAGGACATGGGAGAAGTCTGGTTATAAGTAGTCATGTGAATTTGGTATTCGTTCGATATTTTGATGAGATGTATGTTTTCTTTCCTCTAGTGGTGTTATGTGAACGTCAACTACATGACACTTCACCATTGTTTGGGCCTAGGGGAAGGCATTGGGAAGTAATAAGTAGATGATGGGTTGCTAAAGTGATAGAAGCTTAAACCTAGTTTATGCGTTGCGTCGTAAGGGGCAGTTTGACTAAGTTGACAAAGCCCTCCGTCCCCGTCAACTTAGTAGGCCCACAACTATGGTGGGTCCTAGCTAGCAGGGGGTATTCATTTTTTTGTGCGTAATTAGAAGGCACTTCCTTGCGTGCGAAGATATAGCTGGTGGGTCCGACCTATCAGCGGGGGGAACGTTTGTTTCACGAAATATAGAGGCCCTTCCGGTGGGTCCCAGATGTCAGGTGGAGGAATCTTTATTTTGTGCATAATAAGGAGGCATTTCCTTGTGTGCGGCCGCGGACCCAGCAGTCAGCCTCTCCACGTACAGTCCACTTCCGATGGATGTCGTACATTGACCATGTTCACCATGCCGCGCCGAGAGCACCAGGGCGGTGGACGACGGCGAGGCCTACAAAGGGAATGACACGGAGCCGGGGAAGACACAGCAGTGGCTGCCCACGCGGTGGGGAGTACGAGGGTTGACTGGTTCGGCTGTCGTCGCCGAAAAATAACAGGGGGTGTGGGTGAGTAGAGGGATAGCCAGGCCAGGGATGCGAGTATGGTGGGGCCATGAGGCCTGCCCGGTAGCACAGCCGGCCACGAGAGGCGGGAGCACGCGGTTCCGCTGGCGTTGGTTTGGGCGGCTGGAGCAGGAAGATCAAAGACTGCAGAAGCACGATTGATGTTAGATTGACATCTAATGGTCTGACGCTGGTAGAGTCGATTGTTGACTAAGTTTGTTTTCTTGAGAAACTGTGTGTGGGCCTACAAGTCAGCCTCCAAATCTGTGGCAGACAACATAGAGCCCATTTGCTATTTTTTTTTAATAATGTGCAGCCCATTTGCTAATTCTTCAGTAATTTATTACAACTCATTTCTGCCCAGGACCACGGTCAAAAAGTTCAACCTTATTTTGCATATTTCGGTGGAGTCCGAACTGTTGTAACCCCGAAATGATAAACATTTTTTAAGAAATTATTGATTTGCCAAAAAAATCGTGTTTTTGTAAGCAAACAAGACGTGGGACAATTGAGTTGGTTTAAGGGAAAACCAGTGGTAAAAAATCAGCGCTGGGAGGGAAAACAACAACAAAAATAAGGATGTGAATATGAAAATGGAACTTTATGTATTTTCAATATAATATTACGTGTATATGAACTACTAAGACTATAGGTAGAGATTAGAAAACGGAAGTAGGACACAGCGTTTCAAGAGGAAAATAGAACTGGGCTGTGTGTTTGATTCAGTAAAAAACTGCCTGCGGATGTTGTAAGACAAAATATAACTAACGCTGGCGGGCCAGAGGCCAGTACATACTTGCTGGATCTTTCTGCCCCGTTGTCGTCATGGCTGGGCCTGTTAAAAACAAAACCAAGCCTGGGCAGTCTACAGCCTAGTTGAAACTTGCTTGAATTGAAAAAATAATATACCTGCTCAATAAACGAGAGAATTCTGCAACTACAGACTAATAACTGGAATGCAGCAGGTATATTCACTACAAAAAAAATACACTTCCGTGATGATACGTGTTTGTCACAGTAGGTCGCGTTTTCTGTCATGCATGTACATCCATGACAAATTTATGACAGAATCAAGATAGTCATACATGTGCTGTCATAGAAGTGTTCCATGACATTGCCAAAATTATCATCACGGAAGTGTCCACTTCCATGACGATAAATCGCGCGTCACAGAAGTGCTTTCGTCAAGGGTGACCGACACGTGGCATCCATCGTAACGGAACGCCGTTAAGCTATCGGGTCGGGTTTTGGATCCGATAACCCGTTAACAGCCCCGACCAATGGGGATTTTCCACGTGTAAAATCATCATTGGCTGGCGGAAACACGTGTCGGCTCATCGTTGGGACAGATGTCATCCACTCATTGGACGGAAGGCGCCTATGATACGTCGACACGTGGCACGGCCCAACAGAGGCCCATTCCTGTGAAAAGGCCGGCCCGTTTGACTTGGTCAAAAGGTGGCGGGCCGGCCCATGGAAAGCCTATTAACGGCCTGTTCGCATATAGACCATTTACAACCCGCTAACCCAAGGCCCGTTACGCCCTATCCGAATTAGGCCCAGTAGCGTCATCTGGGCCATCCAATATGATTCCAGCCCATTTTCACTTCTAGCCCATGTATGGCCCATGAAGTCTTTCGGCCCATATGAGGCCCTATGTAACTCTTGGCCTATTAACGGCCCGTGGTGAAACTGGCCCGTAATGAACAGTGTATAACTTTACACCCATTAACGGCCCGTGGTGAAACTGGCCCGTAATGAACAGTGTATCACTTTATACTCATTAATGGCCCGTGGTGAAACTGGCCCGTAATGAACAGTGTATCACTTTATACCCATTAACGTCCCGTTATTCCGTTGGGCCGTTTCCAGCCCATGTTATGTTTTGGCCTTCTCAGAGCCCGTTTATTCTTGGGCTCATTTCCAGCATTCGTTTACTTATGGCCCGTTACTGTCATTTTCTGCTTGTGGGCCAAATTCAGCCCGTGGTTATAGTCGGCCCGTTTGTGGTCCGTTAATACGTTGGGCCGTTTTCATAGCGTCATCAAATATGGCCTATTAACGATGGCCCGTTATGGTCGGCCCATGAACGGACGATTCCAACTCTAGCCCGTTTACGGCCATAATGCGGCCTGTTATTAGCCCATGTTTGGCCAATCGATCATACGGCCCGTATAAGGCCCATTGATGATACGGCCCGTAGAAGGCCCATTGTTTCTACGGCCCGTAGAAGGCCCATTGTTTCTATGGCCCGTAGAAGGCCTACTGTTTCTACGGCCCGTAGAAGGCCCACTGTTTCTACGGCCCGTAGGAGGCCCAGTGTCACTACAGTAAATATTAGCCCATGGTTATTGTGGCCTAGTTTTAAAAAATAGGTTATTACAGCCACTAGCAAACCGCGGAAAAAGAACTGCACTGACTACAAGCAAACAAATAAACAAGACAACAAGGAAATAAATAAGCAAGCAACTTATGCTAGGCTATCACGGCTATTACACATATTACATCCACTCGGCATCAAAGTTCGCCACCAGTGCAAATATAGGGAACAAAGCAGCATATAAACGCCGCAGCAAAACAAGCCCAGAACTGAAACCACTTCAGAAGAGTTCAAGAAACAATATCCTGGGTACCCATAATGCTGGCAAGATGCTTAGCAAGCTTATTAAATTTCTCTTGTTTGGCGCTTAAATCCTCCAGCGCTTGCTGTTGCACAAGAAAGTACACATCTGAATTCTGCAGGGACTTCCTCAGTCCTTCGGCTTCTTGCCGCAGCACAGCTGACTGATGCCTTTCAGCTTGTAGCTGAGACTGAAGAAGCCGAAGTGATTTTGGCAGCGAGTTCGAAGAGCTTGTGCCAGCGGTACTGGCCAGTAACTCGAACACTACATCAACGCAGGACTGTGGGGTTTTCTCACTGTCTACAAGATCGTTTTTATCACCTTTCTTGGAGACCAACAGGGTTGTCTCACTATCTTGAACCTTATCTGCATTACTTTCTCTACCATTGCATAGTGGGGTGCTCTTGTCCAATATTCTGTTTGCATACTACAAGAGAAACAAGCAGACACATCACAGGTTTAGCTTGTAGTATACGAAACTCATTTTGGTAAACTGGTTCAGTAGTAAGGTGGACAGGATAACAGCATGAAACAAACATATATCTATGTACTATGGTCACTGTATTGTCCATATCATTCTATTTTATGTTCCCTAATCAAGATAGAGACATAGTTCAACTCATATATTTTTAAGACACAGCAGCATAGACAGAATATAAGTGTGAGAAATTACACAGCATTGGCAGCACTTGTAATGTGCATCACATGAGAATATATCTGTTTATACAACTTAAACTGAAATCAACATAGAGCAGGAAGTTAGAACAGCAATCCAGTTAAAGAAATAGGTTTAAAACATACCTGTTGCGCCATTGGAGTTTCAATTGGATCCTTCAAATTCGAAAGTAGTTGGTATGAGTAAATACAGTGATGCAACAGCAAATGAGTATGGACCATAGCTACGGAATCTGACCTGAGAATAGTTGCTCTTCTGCTTTAAACGTGGAGTTTGGGTTAGCTGTGGTGGTCTTCGTGCTTGGGCACTGCAGTAGCTTTACAAACTGCTCGTGTGGGGGTACTCTGTGGTGGACATGGTGCTTTGTCAACTATAAGTGGGTTACTATCCGCTGGGGTTGCGGTTTGATGGGTTGTAGCTGGTTCTCTGCCCAAGAGTGTAAGTGTGCAATCTGGAAGAGTCTCGATTATGTGTGGTGGTGCTAGTTTGTGGGCCAGTACAATCATGGTTCTATCTGCATCGACGGGTAGCACTATCTTTTGTGAAGAACGGGTTTTTGCTCCCTTAGATACTACCATCACCCCCTCCAATTCAAATGGCTGATAAACAAGAAAAGAAATTGAACGTACAGACATTGTATGATAGACAGATGTGGTAATTCACATATATGTTGTGTAACCAAACAGGACAACATGACACAATTTCACATATATGATGCCTAACTAAACAGGATAGCATGACACAGTTTCAGATATATGATGGATAACTTAACAAGATATAATGGCATAATTCAACATATGATGAGTACCTAAACAGGATGACATGACAAAACTATATGATGTCTTTCTAAAATAGGTTGGGATGAAATAATTCACATACATGTTGTCTAAGTATACAGGATGGCATGATACAATTGACATAATTGATTCATATACTAAGCAGCTGGCACTCGCATGTATGATCTCTAAACTAAGCAGATAGAATTCAATATTGTGCATATGATGTCTAAACTAAGCAATGCAAGACACCATATGCATCATATGAGAAATATAAACATTGAAACTTAGAGCATACACCTCAGGTGGGATATAGGACTGGTCATCTGTCTCTGAATCCTCCTCTAAGGAGCTCCCTGTAACCGTCGAGATATATGCTTCAACAAGTACCATTGCCTGCTCTGAAGACCTTGTTTTCACTCCAGATTTTTCCATAACCGGCTCAAATGGCTGATACACATGAAGAGTAGTTCAATATACACAGATTGTCGACAAATGGAATACGTAATGAAAAAAAAAGATGGCATGAGATAATTCACATATATGATGACTGGCTCCATGGCGGTGCATAATTCACATATATGATAACTGGCTGAAAAACATGGCATTGCATAATTCACATATTTGATATAGAAAGCAAACAGGAGGCATTCACACAAAGCATGTCTAATCTAAGCAGATGGCATGGCAATGCAAGACACCATATGCATGATATGAGCAATATAACCCAGCCAAGTTAGAGCATGCACCTCGGGGGGGGGGGGGGGGAATACGACTGGTCATCTCTCTCTGAATCCTCCTCTGAGGAGCTATCTGTAACCAGCAAGAAATCTGCATCGACAGGTAGCACTGACTGCTCAGAAGACCTTGTTTTCACTCCAGATTTTCCAATGTCTGACTCAAATGGCTGATGCACAGGAAGAGTAGATGAATGTATAAACATTGTTGACAAATGGAATACATTATGGAAAAAAATATGGCACACTACAATTTTTTTTTAATATTTACTGTGAGGCAAAGCCCCACAGCCCTTTATTAAAAAAAAGAACCACTGTACAAGTAAAACAAACTATACAAGGAAGGAAAACAAAAGGGGAAAGAGTCTACCTATTTGCTAACTAACTGTACTTGCTTTACAACAAAGAAGCAATCCAAGCCAAAAGTTTTGGCTTGTTACAGTCCTTCACCCTGTGAGCAAGCAAGGAAATGTCATGGATGAAATACACTTCCAAGCACTGAAAGTAGCTCTCTCAGCTCTGAAAATTCTGGCATTTCGCCTGATCCAAATATTCCAGGCTGCTGTCAGTATAACTTCAACGAAGAAAGGGTGTGTGAAGTTAGACCTGGCGTGCAGGAGACATTGCAGGATATCTGAACCTCCAGACCAATCAATACCCAAATAGTTCCAGATTCTACAGCTGAAGGTGCAGTTAAAAAATAGATGTATCCTATTCTCATACGCCAACTCACTGCAGATGAGGCAAAGATTGTCATCCTGATGCGAGCGCCAGTGTCTCTAACCAGCATATCCTTGGTGTTAAGTCTGTCAAAGAACAAAAGCCAGCCAAACACCTTGATCTTCATTGTGCATTTACTCTGCCAAAGCCATTTACAGGGTTGTATTGTAGGCAAGTGGGAGTGCATGATCCTGTAAAAACTTTTTGCAGTATACCCTCCTGATTGACCAGGCCATATCCAAACATCAGGTATGGTGGGGTCTCTGTCTAACTGCATTATCCAATTTTCCAATATGTGCAACTCAGCAGCAGCTTCCTGAGAAAGAGGCAGATAAAACATGGAGAAGAGATCCTGGGATTGGAGAAATTCCCTCACAGAGATCCTGTCATTAATGACAAAAGAAAACAACCTTGGCAATCTCCAACAGAGGGGTCTAGCAGAGCCCCCAATGTGCCAGGAATTAGTCCAGAAAAGGGCAGAATCACCCATGTTGATGTGAACTGAAGCAATAGCAGTGTAAGCCTCATGCAGTTTCAGAATATCTCTCCACCAGAAAGATCCAACAGTAGCTGTTGCCTGTGGGACCCCATGATCATAGTAACTATTCCATATGAGGGTCACCCAAGGAACATCAACCTTGTTATAGAATTTGTGTAGATGCTTGAGAAGCAGCCCTTTGTTCTGGATGTTCAGATTAATAATGCCTAAACCACCCTTATCTCTTGGCCTGCAAACGAGCTCCCAAGCAGCCAGGGACTGTTTTGGAACATCATTATTACCCCTCCAAAGGCATTGCCTGAAGATCCTGTCTAGTTGCTTAATGATCCCGGCTGGGAGATTGAGGCTACACAGAAAGTATATTGGCAGAGAGGTCAGGACAGAGGTGAGAAGCTGCAAACGAGAGCCTTGATTCAGCATAGAAGAGCTTGCAGTTAACCTCCTTTCAAGACTGTCAACTAAGGGCATGAGGTCAATGATCCTAGGCCTTGTAGTTCCCAAAGGCAATCCAAGATAAGTAAATGGAAGCTGGCCAATTTTACAACCAAGAATAGCAGCAAGTCTGTCAGCCTCCTCATTAGGCATATTCAGTGGGATCATTGAGGATTTAGCAAAGTTGACCTTTAAACCAGTGGATTGTTGAAATATAAGCAGCATATTCTTGAGGGCAACAAGCTCATCATCCTTAGCTGCAAGAAATAGGATCGTGTCATCCGCATATTGAATGATGGGAAAATCCTTGTCATGTGTCTGAAGAGGCAAAGAGAGTGTGCCAGACGCGAGCATGTGATTGACCACAGATTGCAACAGGTCGGCTGCGATGACGAACAACAGAGGAGAGAGTGGATCACCCTGCCTGACACCACACTTACACAAGAATTGCTTTCCAGGAATGCCATTTAACAGCACAGACGAAGAACCTGTAGACAACAGCTGTTTAACCCAAAGAACCCATTTGGCATCAAAACCTTTATGCTGCAACATCTGAAGAATAACCTCATGCTCAACCGTGTCAAAGGCCTTAGCAAAGTCCAACTTAAGGATTACAATTGGACGCTTGGATTGCTTACATTGATGAATATACTCAAAGCTCCAGGCCAGACAATCCTGAATCGACCGGCCCTTGAGGAACCCATACTGATTTTTGTGGATGCACTTGAGGATCACCCGCTGCAATCTGTTGGCCAATAATTTTGTGAGGAATTTAAGACATGTGTTGGTTAGGGAAATCGGCCGGAAATCATCCGGCCCTTCTGGTGACATGATTTTGGGTATGAGTGTAATGAGGGAGGAGTTGATATTCTCCAACGAAAGCTTCCCCTCATAAAAAGCCCGAATCATCCTCAAGAAATCCCCCTCAATTATAGGCCAACAGCGCTTGACGAACATCCCGTTAAAGCCATCTGGGCCAGGTGCCCGATCCGCCGGCAAATCCTTCAAAACTTTGTGAATTTCTTCATCAGAAAAAGGCAAGGATAACTCCTCTAGCCCCGGGATGGGTTGAATTAAATGATTCAAATCAAAGCCCATAGAGATCCCTTGGGCCCGGCCCATCCTAGATTTGAAAGAGGCCCAAAGGATTCCCGCCATCTGAGCATGATCAGTCACTGGATCAAGCATGGAGCTGGTTTTGAGACTGGAGATTGAGTTTCTCCTCATACGCTCGGAGGCCATGGCATGAAAAAAATTTGAATTCTCCTCACCAACCTTGATGTACCTAATAGTGCACCGCTGCTTCCAATATATGTAGTGAAGTTTTAACAGATGTTCATAGTGAAACTTCACGAATTTCCGGAAATTAAATTCCGGCCGTGTTAAAGGTCGCACTTCCTCCAGCTGATCAAAGTGCAGAATCACCTTTGAACAATCGACAGTAAGCTTTTTGATGTACGATAATTTTTTGCTCCAAATTTTCAAATCGTACCGCAGTCGCTTAAATTTCCTTGTGATAACCGCGGAAGCAGAAAGATCAGAGAAAACAGGTGCATTCCAGGACTTGGAGACACAATCCATGAACCCCGGCATATCCAACCAGAAATTTTCAAACCGAAAAATCTTGGCCGCAGGAATGGTAGTGTCAATGGACACCACACAAGGCACGTGGTCAGAGGAAGTTCTGGCTAGTGGTGTAACCACGGTGTTTGGGTAGTGTGAAATCCAATCAGCAGTAGTGAAGAACCAATCGAGTTGCTCAAGCAGGGGGTTCTGCTGCATATTAGACCAGGTAAAGCTCCGTCCCTTCAAGGGCAGCTCCAAAAGTCCCAGGTGACCAATTATTTCGTTGAATAGAAAGATATCATTGGTATCACCACCCGGAAGGTTTCGGTTGTCCAAAGATCTGATGAAATTGAAGTCCCCCAACAAGAGCCAATTTTCATCCGGTGGGATTGGTAGGTGATAAAGACAACTAACAAAATCATCCCTAGGCTGGCCCTCACATGGCCCATAGACAGAGGTTATGGTCCATTTTTCAGAATTCTGCAACGACTGGAAAGAGACGATAACACCAAACCTCTGAATATCCACAAGCTGACCATGAAAGATCGAGGAGTTCCAAACAACGAGGATCCCACCAGAGGCTCCAACAGAAGGGGAGAACGCAAATTGATCAAACCGCCTAGGGCAAAAGGATCTAATCGTACGGATATCAAAGCTCTCACATTTAGTTTCTTGCAGACAAATAACAGAACATCTGCTCTCCTCAATCTTGGCACGGAGATCATGCTGTCGAGCCTCAGAATTGAGCCCTCGCACATTCCAACAGAGCACATTCCAGTTGCAAAAATAGCAATTATCCATAAAAAAACAATGCAGGGATATAGTTGCAGATCCAGCTGCTTAACAGCATAGACATAAACGGACCACATGTAGCAATAACAGTAACCAAGTGTTGCAGACAGTCACTGAAAACAAAAAAAGAGCGCAAAAGCAAAAGCGCCCAACTCGCCAGGAATCTTCGTGGGCCGTCAAGCATCATGTGAACCATCACCTTCTTCAGCAGGATTGGGAGAAGCCATAAGCTTCTCCACTGATAACTCGGCTGGATCGATGCCCAAAGCCACTCCAATGGCCTGCAGCGTCGGAATAGGCGTCGGAGGTGGGAGAGGGAGCATGCTGGGCTCATCATCAAGTCGAAGCTTCTTGGCCTTCGGGCGACGCTGGGGGGCAGACCTCGGAGGAATGGCAGAGACGGGCTTCATGCCTGTCCTCTTGGCAGCACTGCGCGTCATGCGTCGAACGGAGAAGTCGAAAACTGGCTCCACAAGCGTGATAGAGCGCCTTGAGCGTGCAGACTGACGTGGTCGCTTACCCAGCGGAGAAGGTGTAACCGAGGAAAACTGAAAGTCCTCTTGAGAGACCTGGTAAGTGGAGCACGAGTGATCGTCAGATGCCAACTCCTCAATGACCACCGAGGAGCTGGGTCCAGGAACGGAGACATCAGGCGGAGCAGAAAAAAGCTGATACTTCGCTTGCAGATCGGCAGACCCAAATTTAATTTGTAGCAACAGCGTAGAAGAACTAGGGAGGCAGGCTGGTATATCCTTGATGAAGAATTCAGGTAACAAAGTCTTGAAAGATCTCTCCCAGATCATGGCCAGCGGCAGAACTGGTCCATAAAAAACCCGGACCAGGCCAAGATGAATCGGCTCCAGCTGCACAATTGGTGGGGCTTGTAGAGGCTGCTGGACCTCAGCCATATCCTCATCGTCAGAAGAATCCGCAGATGGGTTCAGAATCATAGAATCCTGGTCTTGGACAGGTTGGACCTCTTGATGCTGTTGCTAATGGTCAGGCTGAATCTGCTCCTCCCATGGGCCCCATCCCGCTCCTTGCGGCACATTGTCAGCCCAGCCTGCCCCCTCATTCTGCCCTGGAGGAGGGCCCGGAGGAACATCGTTCCATCCCAAAGCAGGGTATGGAGGCATTGCCCAAAATGGCTGCGGCACTTGAACTCCAGGCAACGGGTGGGGGTTTCCATTTAGAGGCATTGGGTCCTCATCTACTGGGATCATGGCACCAGCGAATTCCCCTGACAGGATATAGCAACCAGCAGACCAAGAAACCATGATGTCGCCCCAATTGGCAAATTCCCGAAAGGTGACCGAACGAGGAACTAGCGCATTGTCGGGGAACGAGGCACGGACCAAAGCTCGAACCTTGCGCCGGTCAGTACTATTCAGTAGTGAAACTGCCCAAAAGAGCCAACCATATCAGCAATGCACTGCGTATTCCTGTAGTCTAAAGGGATGCCGATGAACATCAACCACCCCGTCCGCTGACCATGAATAGCACGAAAATCTTCACCCTGATTATGCGGAATAAAACGGACAAAAAACTCATTGCCATCGTCATCAATCCCTAAGGGAAACGGTGGATGCAGAGTAAAAGAGCCCCGGACAACTGGGTCTTCCATCTCGAACAGACCAACTCCTTGATACCAAGTCTGAGCAGAAAGAACTGGAACATGCATCACTTGGACGAGAAAATCAAGAACCTGCTGGCGACGGACCCCAACTAGCTCTGGAGGCGGGATCGGCTCCACAATGGCCACCATGTACTGCTCATGCGCTCGGGGCGGCGGGACGGCCGGCGTGTAGAAGGTGCGAGGTAGACGATCTGCTCCGCCATCTTCAATGTCAAAGCCCGCAGGGATAAAGCGATGCGGGTCAATCTCAAACACCACCATTGAAGGCTGCAGAGCAGGAGCCGGACCAGAGCTGGGGGAAGCGTGGGCGTGCTCGTGAGGGCGGTCCGGCGACGATGGTGGCGGCGGAGAAGCAGATGGGGTTTTCTCCGGAGGCGTTTGGTCTCGGGAAACTGGAGAGGCAGGGGGAGAATCCTCTGTTCGGTCCCGCTTCCCAAAACCCGACGATGGGACTTTAGGCACCCAGACGGATAAGTCAGGCGGCTTGCCGGTGCAATTTTTTTTAACGTGTCCCGAACGAAAACAATTACGGCACCGGACCGGATTCGTGCATGTCTCTGATGTGTGGCGCATAGCCAAGCAATTCTGACAGTCCCAATAGCTCGCAGCCATCTCTTCAATCATAACATCAAAACTTTGCAGGTCTCAGATAATATCCTCAGGGGACGAAGCCCTAGAGGCCATAGATGATGGGCTGCCACTCTCGTCATCTAACAGGCATATGGGCTGCACCCTGGAGCCCAACTGAGGAACATGGCCTGGGAGAGGCGGTTGAGCGGGTACGGTGGAATCCAAACCTTCCAATGTGAAAACTAAACAGCCACCCGAAATTCTAGGGTTTAAACGGGCAGGAGATAAACCCTCCGGGGAAGGCGGGATTGTTCCAAACTGGATCGCTAGCCTTGCCGGCGGTGGGGTGGTCGCCGGAGAAAGATCATCCGCATCCTCATGAGATGAGACACGGTAGCCCGCTGCTCGGACCGTGGCCACCTCATCGGTAGACGGGCCATAGCTATAGCCCTTACGCGCTGGGTACTGCATGAACGTTGCAAACGTAGCATGCTTCTTAGGAAGAGATCTGGCTGCGCGAGCACGGAGAGAAGATTTGGCCGGAGGAAATTTCATGGCCTCTAAACCAATACGAGCTCTCCTCTTAGAGGGGCTGACTAAAACCCATTCCTCTTGGCATTCAGATTGCCAAAGACGGTATTCCTTCTGCCAATCCGGGCCACCATGACCCCAGAGGTGGAAAAAACACTTGAACTGATCGCAGACAAAACTCCGCTGGTGCAGAATGAAAAAACCCACCTCCTTGCAAGAAACGTTGAAAGAGTAGACGCCATGGTGAAGAAAAGATACCTTGAGGTGGGAGCAATAACCTCCGATGGCCGCCTCAAGAGCGAACCCCACAGTTTCCTCATCAAGCCGGCAGGTGTGTCGTGCAAAAGAGACGACCATGATGAAATGGCCCATGTCTTCAGTTGGGTGCACCGATCTGTTGAAGGTGCGTTGGATCTCAGACGCCAACTTCATCCCCGGGGAGAAATCCAATCCCATGGAGAGCGCAGTGTGAACCGCAATGAGGAAGATGACAACCAGAGGCAAGAGGAAGAGACGGCGGGAAAGATGAGCCGATCAGATGGCAAAACCCACGGAGGGATGTGGGGATCGCCGGCGATGTGGGGTGGCTAGGGTTAGGGTGGCGGTGGGGAGGTGGGAGTCGTCATCCTTTTCCCCGGGGACTAAGTATGCAACTTTTGGCACAATACAATTCACATATACAATGACTGGCTAAATAGGATGGCATTGAATGATTCACGTATATGATGCCTGGCTAAAGAAGATGGCATTGCATAATTCCCATATACTCCCTCCGTTCCTAAATATTTGTATTTTTATAGATTTCAAATGGACTACCACATACGGATGTATATAGACATATTTTAGAGTGTAGATTCACTCATTTTGTTCTGTATGTAGTCACTTGTTGAAATATCGAAAAAGACAAATATTTAGGAATGGTGGGAGTATGATATTGAAACCAAACAAGTGGCATTCACACAAAGCAAATCTAAACTAAGCTGATGACATATAAGATGTATAATGTAAGCAATGCAAGGGGCCATATGCATGATATGACCAACATCAGCATGCCAGGTTAGAGCAAACACCTCAGGTGGTAAACAGGCGTGGTCGGCTCCTTCTGAATCTCCATCTGAACGGTTATCTTCCTCTGGAATACAATCTGGAAATGCAGGAGGGGGGGCACTTCGCCCACCATGGAGCGGCGTCTGCATGACATTATATTCGCACGCAACGGTCTTCTCTTTTTCTCTACATGTTCAGTATGATTGTGTACAATATCTGACATGCATAATAAAAAAATAGTTAGATTTTGTAAGGCCTAAGGAGTGCATGCAAAAATCAAGACTGATGGTAGCAAACGAGTGGATGGATCCAAAACTAATGATAGCAGGTAGATTATAGCTTTAGTTTAAAAAGATAGACAATGGATCATCTATTGTTTGTTGCCCACCCAACATGAACCACATAGAATACCCCAGATGAACCAGATAGTAGACAGATACTATTCGTTGCTGGCTCGATATGAGACCCATGGGCAATTCAAAACTCAAGATTGAATGATAAAGTAGCAGGTAATAATAACCAATGTATAACGTAAGCAAACACGAAAGACTGCGACCTCTCTTCCGGAACTGTGTAGTCCTCAGGTTCATCTGCTCAGTCCATGATGGTAATGCAGTTGGCGTGGCTGCCGGCAACGGGGAAGATGATCTAAGGCAGCGAAAGGAAGTCTGCAGGGGGATCTCTGCTGCAGTGAATGCTTCTGTCGATGGTGCACCTCATATGGGGTGGATGACGGCACGGCAGGAGCAGGAGATAACACACAGAGTTTTCTTTGACGCCTATCTGAAAATGAAGTAAATCTATAAGGGCTCCTTAGAATTGGAGGATTCTATAAACGCATGGACAGGAAAAACAAAGGAATAGGATAGGAATGCACGTGCAAAACAGAGCATTTGGAAACATAGGATTTCAGTCAACCTGGGTGTTTGGCTCACATGAATTGGAAGAACAGAGGAATGGAGAAACAAACTGATGCGACGAGTGTACAACCTCTTTTTGCATAGCCTTGTGGACCTCAGCATCATTGGGTTGGACGTGGAGGATGGTGATGATGCTGGTGTGACTGTCGGGGAAATGGCGCCGAGGGTACTGCTCCACTGTGATGGACGGTTCCGTCGTTGGAGCAGCTCCGCTAAGGTGTACGGCGATGAGGCTGAAGCATGACAAGATAGACGACGTTAATCTGAAGTGGGACCCTAATATCATCTGCAATAGATGATGTAAAATACATCACCAAAAAGTGCTAGATGTAAAAAGCATCAGCCGCGCCACGGCTGCTATGACAGATGCTGTAAGTACTGTTCACTCTGAACTTAACTGAAGAAAATGAACTTCACAGTCGAAACTGAATTTTACTGTCGAAACTGATTGAACTAGTAACAGAGCATTGCAATAGATGTTTAGGGCGTTCGAGCACTAGTAGCAGAGAAGCAGTGATCTAAATCAGCAGACGCTCGAGCAGGGAACGCACTAGCAGAGAGCAAGTCATGCAGTAGCACCGCGAGCGAGTGCTAAAGCAGCAACTCCTATAGCTTCCGGAGGTCCTGCAGCAGCAGCAGCAGCGCAAGCAAGAGCAAGAGTAGAGCAGCAGCACGAACGAAAGCAGGAGCAGTGCAGCAACGCGACGGACAGCAAGAACAGAGCCGCAGCGCGAGCGAGAGCCGGAGCAGCTGCAGCTAGTGCCATTGTGGAAGTCGCCGCCGAGGAAGTAAGGACACGGGGGAAAGACGCCGTGGATGATGTGGCTGGCGACGGCGCCGTCGATGGAGACACGCCATGTCTGCTCGGTATCGAGCACCGGTAGCCCCGTGAGATCAAATAAAAGATAAAATGCAGCGGTGAGTGCAGAACCTCCTTGGTGGCGCCGAGTTGGCCTCGGCTTCATCGGAGGAATTGGTGAGGGTGCTACAGTTCCGGTGGGGCAGGTCAAGACGGCGCTGTGGGGATTGAGGTGGCGCGATAGACGAGGCGAACATCAGGGAAGCTCCTTGGAGGTGGAGGACGGGCGGCTGATCCGACGGGACGACGAGATTGACAACGGATCCTCATCCGGTGCGGTGGATGAGGGACGGCGAGCTGTTGCGGTGGACGACGTAGTCGGGGAAGAGTCTCCGGCTGGGCGGCGGTCGGGAGGCCGACGGAGGAGCATGGGGTTTCACGGGTTTTGGCAGCCTCGGTGTATGAATGGGGGACGAAGGGGGAGGGGGGATCCAAGCTTAGGGACACGCTTGTCCGAAATGTAGGGTAAGTTACCAGCGTACCCCCTCCCCCGGTTTTGACACCGCGACGTGAAGCTTCATTTCCGGCTGAGGGGTAGATGGGGGATTTCGCGTGTCTGGGCTGCAGGAGCGATTTCGGATGAGGAGGGAGTTCTCGCGCGCGTCCAAATTTTGGGATAACAAGGCGCGGCGCGGGTTGAAGAAGCGGGAGTTTCAAAGCAGGTGAGACAAAAGATACTAGAGCTTGAAAATTTCGGGATAACAAGGTGCAGATTCCTTGTTTGGCAGAACAAACTTAACATGTAAAAAAACAATTCATACAAGACACAAGAGACTCATGTCCCCTTTTACTATATTGCTATAGATGCCATTGAAAAAACTACAAGAAAAATGTAAAAAAAATCGGGAGAACAAGATTACCCTGCACAGTACCAAATCGATTCACACTTCCCTCAACAACAACAAAAAACAAATCAATTCCCACCAAAGAAAGAGTAATGTCCCTTTTTATATGATTACAGATGCCATGATCTCGAATTTCAATTTTTGAATCCATGTTATGTTGAATTCGAATATATCGTTAGGTGACCTTGCGGTTTATAATTGATGTAGTCGTACATTTTGATCTTCCATCATATATGAACATTTTACTCCACCATGTGAACATATATATTGTCGTCTACCATATGGACTAATTTTGAATCAATTTTCCTTATTTGAATACGATTGTTGTCAAGTTTTACAATAATTTAATATTATCTTGATAACAAAAAACATACATATATCAGTAATCATATTTCACTTTGAACTACATGTACCATACGCTCTCCAATTCAAATATTTGTATCCATTTTATATTGAATTCAAATCATAGTACATTATTGGTCTAGGTAGCGAGATGTTTGAATTCAAATCATAGTACATTATTGGGACAAGTTTTGGTATAAGCCTCTTACATAACCGGAGATTCTCTCAACAAGCCTCGTGGTTCCGAGAGGGAACGTGTCACCTTTGTGTGCGAAACGATATACGCTGCCTCCCCCTGATTTTATTTACAGAGGCAACATAGAACTATATGAGTGCCCTGTTAAATTTTGGAATTATTTCGGGTTCATTTGGCCTTTTTTTACATTAATTGAGTTTCTGGACTTTAAATGTGCATAATCTAAATATGAATTGCATGCACATGCTCCGGTGCACCAAAGTGGGTTGAAAAATCACATGTGTGTCCTTGGTTGAATTTCTAGGTCCCATGGAAGAAATGAGAATGAAATTCAAACATCTGGTCGTCATGACTCGCCCGAGAACATCGAGAAACTTTGATTTTAAATTCATGTAAATCCAAAACTCGCCTGGAAATCATGAAACTTGGCATGGTATCATGTCATGGCACTAACATGTTGTGGTAAAAATTGGGCCGATTTGGAAGCTCGTGGTTCTAAGAGGGAACGTGCCACCTTTGAGTGTGAAACGATATACGCTGCCCCCCCCCTTGAGTTTCTTAACAAAGGCAACATAGAACTACATTAGTGCTTTGTTAAATTTTGGAATTATTCCGGGTTCGTTTGTCGTTTTTTATACATTAATTGAGTTTCTGGTCATTTAATGTGCATAAGTCAAATTTGAACTACAAGCACATGCTCTCGTGCACCAAAGTTGGTTGAAAAATCACATTCGTGTCCTCGGGTGAATTTCTAGGTCCCATGCAAGAAATGAGAATAAAATTAAAACATCTGGGCATCGTGGCTCGGCCGAGAACATTGAGAAACTTGGTTTTAAAATTCTTGCAAATCCAAAACACGTCTGAAAATCATGAAACTTGGCATGGATGTCATGTCATGGTACTACCATGTTGTGCTAAAAAATTGGCTGAATAGGAACAGATTTTGGTATAAGCTTCTTGCAAACCGAAGCTTCTCTCAAGAAGGCTCGTGGTTCTGGGAGGGAACATGCCACCTTTGAGTGCGAAAGATATACGTTGTCCCCTTGAGTTTATTTACAAAGGCAACATAGAACTACATGAGTGCTCTGTTAAATTTTGGAATTATTCCGGCTTCGTTTGGCCTTATTTACACGTTAATTGAGTTTTTGGTCATTTAATGTGCATAATTCAAAGTTGAACTACAAGCACATGCTCCCGTGCACCAAAGTTGGTTGAAAAATCACATTTGTGTCCTCGGGTGAATTTCTACTCCCTCCTTCCATCTATATAGGTCCTAAGCGTTTTTCGAGGCTAACTTTGACCAAACGTTAGAGCAATAATATATGACATGCAACTTACACAAAGCATACCTTAAAATTTGTATGTCAAAGGAGCTTCCAATAATATAATTTTCACAGTATACATCTCATGTGCTATTAATCTTGTCAATAGTCAAAGGTTGTCTTGAAAAACACATTAGGCCCTATATAGATGGAAGGAGGGAGTAGGTCCCATGCAAAAAATGAGAATAAAATTCAAACATCTGGGCATCGTGGCTCGGTCGAGAACATTGAGAAACTTTGTTTTAAAATCATGAAACTTGGCATGATGTCATGTCATGGTAGTACCATGCCGTGGTAAAAAAAATTGGCCGAATAGGAATAAATTATGGTATAAGCTTCTTGCAAATCGGAGCTTCTCTCAAGAAGGCTCGTGGTTCTGGGAGGGAACGTGTCACCTTTGTGTGTATAATTCAAATTTGAAATACAAGCACATGTTCCAGCGCACCAAAGTTGGTTGAAAAATCACATGTGTGTGCTCGGGTAAATTTCTAGGTTCCATGCAAGAAATGAGAATGAAATTCAAAATTCTGGGCGTCGTGGCTGGGTTGGAAACATTGAGAAACTTAGTTTTTTAATTCCTGTAAATCCAAAACACGCATGAAAATAATGAAACTTGGCTTGGTGCCATGACATGGCACCAACATGCTGTGGTAAATTTGTAGTCCGATTTGCGAAGGCGCACACATTAGCAATCAACAAAGTCATGTTGGAACAAGTGCTATCACGTTAGAATCGGAAACACAAGTATTATTGAAACCGTGGGCATTCTACTTACTAGTACCATTTACGTGGCGCCACGCGTCCCCATTTTTTATTAGCTAGGAGGCGCCGTGCAGGGTAGCTATTTGAGTACGAGAGGCGTGCGATCAGACCCCTGCGCGTGCTTATCGGGAGGAGAGCCCTTTGACCTCCATCTGCCGTCCACCTCTCTCCCAAGGTCTCCATTAATGGCGCCCGAGCCTCTGTTTAATGGCGTGGCTATGTCTCACTCGACTGAGATTTAAGAGAGAAAAAAGAAAATCTGAAAGCACGGATCTTGATGTAAGATCCGACGGACCTATATAGCATCTACTGCGACTTATAGCAAGACTGATGAATATATAAGGACGATTAATTTTTTTTATCAAAGAAGGGCTTGCCCCTTCCGATTTTCATTACTGAAAACCACCACAATTCACAAGAAGTTCAGCACAACTCTAGCCTAACACGAAGGACTAAAAGCTACCAGATTGAAATCGCAACATCCCAAGAGGCCAACAAAGGCCAAACATCCGCGCTAGAACCCAACATTTCACAACCAATGACACAATCCACATCCTAAACCGATTATTACATCAAAAGAATCCAGGAAACTGAAGGAAGCCCAGCAGCAACTAGAAGAACAGCAACGCCAGGGTCGCCACATCAAGAGATTTCTCCATTCCAGCCTCGCAACATTGATCTTCCACAGAAAGATAAGGACGATTAATTGTCTTACATAATTAGAAAGATAATTAAAAAAGCCACATGCGGCTACGCCCGAAATACACCAGGGCAAAAGAAAAAGGAAGACAAGGATCTGGCTCGCCGATCTCTACTTTCCTGATGCGTTGCTGCAGGCCGCGGGAACTAGTCTCCGCGGCGAGCGGCGGTGAGCTCTTTCGTGTCCTCAAGACGCTGCTTGAGAACATCCACGGATTCCTCCACCAGCCTTTGGTGCTCGTTGCGGAGCATGTCATTCTCGTCCATAAGTTTCTTGATGATGACGCCGGTCCTCTTCAACAAGGCACTGGTCTCCTCCTACTGGTCTGCACTTCGGACGATCTTCTCCCTCAGCAGGTCGCGCTTGGCTCGGAGCCTCTCATTGCCCTCCCTTAGTTGCCGGATGACACCGGTAGCCTGTTCAAACAAGGCTTTCATGTCGTCCTGCAACCTCGCCCAGCCGGAGATCTGATCCATCTGGCTATGGACGATCGCATGCATGCGCCTGTAACAGTCGTCGCCTGCCCGCAAGAAATTTTCCCAGACCGCCGCGGCGCGGCGGGACATCTCTGTTGCATTCGTGGCGCGGCGGGACATCTCTGCTGCTTCCGCGGCGCGGCCGAACCACTCTGCTGCATCGATGGCGCGGCGGGACCTCTGTGTTGCTACTTCCGCGCGGCGGGACATGTTGGCTGCTCTCGCAGCGAGGCGGGACATCTCTCGTGCTTCCGCTTCCATGCTAGCCTCTCCCTGGTGGCAATCTCTCTACCCAGAACTCACGCTGGCCATGGCAGACGCAAGGGGAGGATGCTGAATGACTTGTTTGTTTTTGTGGATGAGGAGTTGAGTAGGAATGTGCAGTCATCTTGGCATACTAGTATTTATAACCGAGTACTAATACGCTCCTAAATGGGATACCATTTAGGTTGTGATCGGTGTGAACAGGTTTGCAATTCAATATAGCGTGGTACTAATACGCTCCTAAGTGGGAAACCGTTTAGGTTGTGATCGGTGTGAACAGGTTTGCAATTCAATATAGCATGGAGTAATTTGGAATGTGACGAGACGCAAGCTCAAAATTTATTGACGGTTCTAGTTTCGAAGTGCGGCACTATTCCCGGATGGAGTACTTCTTTTTCTACTCCCTCCTTTCCGGTTTTATAGGGCTTATCTCAAAATTTTAGTTTTTCCATTTTATAAGGCTCAATTTGGTTGTTCCCCAACACATGTTGAGATTCCAAGGTGCATTAAGTCATTGCATGCAAGTATTAAGAGAAAATTGACCAATGCATGTACTTTATGCATGCATGCATTGCAATTAATGCATTGATAAACATAATTTTTCGAGAAAAACAAAAGCATTAATTAGGTGCTTTTGCAAACTACAAAAAATATTCCACCACTCACCATCTTGGTTGGTGAGATTTTTGAATTAAGCCCTATAAACCGGAAAGGAGGGAGTACTGCTGTGTAGGTGCAATAACTGGCACCGTCGTATACATATCTTACGGTTAATGGGGCGTTCGACAGGAATAGCCGCGTGGCGAGCTCTCACACACGCGTCTGTTTTTTCTCGAAAAGGAGGATGATGACCCCGACCTCTGCATCTGGGAGTCACACACGCATCTGTAGCTACGAATTGTAGTGTTCTCAACCATCCGATTGGCTCTATCATGGATGTACCTATATACTAAAACATGTCTAGATACATCTATATTTTGACAAATGGAAGGCATGTATTGTGGAACGGAGGGAGTGCTTGTCATCAAAATGGATAAAAAGGGACGTATCTAGAACTAAAATACGTCTACATACATCTCCTTTTATCCATTTTGATGACAAGTAGTACTTCTTACCCAAAGGAACTTTATATCCAACAGACACAAAATATCCGTTCGACTGTTGGAAATTACTGATCTGATGTCGAAGTAATTGTTGCATCGCCACCAAAACCCACCATTTCTTAAGCTAAAGTAGACCATGATAATCCCTATATTAGCATATTACTAAGATAAACAGAAGGCACTGTAGAAACATTTAGGATGTGAGCTTGTCAATCTGAATGTGGAGGGACACAAGCTTAGCCCCGGCCAGCAGCTTGGGCGGAATTGTCAAGAAGGTTAGCTCCTGCACGTCGACGTCGCCGGGATCCTTGCTGCTTGTCACCTCCATTTCCACCTTGACGGCGTCGGTCGTGCCTTTGGGCTCCCCCGGCGGGCCATTTGCCCACAGCTTGGTCACGTAGTGCGGCAGTGGGGACGCCCCCGCTCTGATGCAGACGACCGACACGGCGATAGGCGCGCCGATGTCGAGCACGCCGCCGACCAAGAAAAACGCACGGCGGTCCTCCTCCGCGAACAGCAAGAGCCGTGGCTCCGACAGTGGCACTTGCAGCTGGAGCACCTTGCCGTACTGGATCCTGTGCACGGGCATGGGATGCGCGGTGCTGATGTGGTGGTAGAGCGCCGGCGGCAGGCCTTCGTAGCCGCAGATGGGCACAGGGCATTTGTAGGGCACGAGCGGACACACGCTCTGGTGATCGGCGAGCTTGTGGTAAGTGACGTAGAGCCCACAGCCTTCGTGCGGGCACTCCACCCCCATCGACGAAAGGACGAAGTCCACCGCCGTGTTCCGCACGTCGAAGCCACCGCCGCGCTCGCACTTCTGTCACTGCCGTTGGTTCCCGGGGCGCTCGACGCGGCAGTCCGCGCAGGCCAGGTGCCCTCCCTTGCACTGCATAAATCAATCGAGCAGCACATCAATCAAGAAACCTGCACCTTGCTCAATCAGCCGAATGGACGAGGTGTATTCGAACCTCATACACTGGAGGCATCAAGGGGCAGAGGCACAAGGGGCAGTGGAGCACGGTGAGGTCCATCGAGACCTTAGAGAGCTCCATCGTCGGGTCCTGGTCGGTCTGCATGATCTCGCCCTCCTCGTACACAACCATCTCTTGACTTGGGCCGGGGTATTACAAAGCTTTACCGTCACATATTTTATACTACTTCAAGGTGCATTAAATCAACACATGCAAGTATCAAAAGGAGAGTCACGACATGCATGCATGCGTTGTAATTAATGCATCAGTAAACGCAAATTATTGAAATATATCGAGTGCAGTGCTTTCATGTGTCGCGTCAACTCGTACATCAACGAGAAGTTTGATTATCCTCTCCCTCGTGGACTTAACTGCACCTGCCTTTGGCTGTATGACAGGTTGGGCACACACCTATCGGGCCCACCTGTTATACACGCAAGGCAGGAGCGTCCCTCCCTCGCCCATGAGCATGGTGGCTGGCAAGACTTGGAGAAGCTTTCGCTACACGCTCTCCCTCCCGCACGCGGTGGACATGCAGCAGTTCAATCGGTGTCAAATGGCCAGAAGCGTACTGTAGTACTCCTCAAGTGCAGTAGTACTCCATCATTGTTCGACTTCCCGAAGAGGCGAAGAGCCAAGCGCAGCCCGGACGCTCGTGTGGCAGTTTCATGTGTAGAGTAGTCTAGGATAGTGTGTACAGTGCCTGTAAGCTTAAAATCGTTGGGGTCGGCTCCATGCTATGTGGCCGTCTCGAAGTTTAAAAAAAAAAAAAAAATAGTCTTCTGGCCCTACCTGACACCCTGGTGATTGTAGTTTGCACGCTCATCTGGTCAAGACAGGAATATATATTTTAATTTGTTTTTTTTCGAAAAGGGGGGACTCCCCGGCCTCTGCATGAGAATGATGCATACGGCCGCATGTATTTTAATTTGTGGTGGGTAAATGCTAGAGGTTGTAGCAAATATATTGTACACTGCGGGTCTTTCAGCCAAGTTTAGAGGCAAGCATGTGGGGCCAGTGCTATGATGTCTCGCGTCAACTCGTACAATGAGGAGAAGCTTGATTTTACTACACGCCTTCTCCCTCACCCATGCGCGCGGTTGCTCGCAAACGAGGACAGGCTTTTGCTTAGTAGTACTTCTACAACAAGCTATCTGTCCCGCTCGCGGTGGACGGACATGCAGCAGTGGATTGGACACTGTAGAAGCAGTAGTAGTAACATCATTGTTCGTCTTCTCGAAGAGGCGAAGAGCCAAGCGCAAACCGAACGTTGCAGTTGCAAACATTGGAGCACGCATATAGCCAGGCTCTTGCATGAGACAAAATTGCTATGTGAGCCCACTATTGTACTAGTACGTACAACTACTTGCTAGTATAGCCCTGTAAACCAGAAAGGAGTATTTGCCCTTCTAGAGATTTCAACTAGTGACTAGACTACACCGAGACGGAGTACATATGGAGAAAAATTAGTGAATCTGCACCGTAAATAAATACGTACTAGTTCTATCGTTTTCCTCTCCGAGGTGCACAATATTGAGTATACTGACTAGTCTCTTTTTGACACGCATTTACGTTTTTTACACAGTACAGACGCAAGCACTCATATACACGTGCATACACTCACCCCTATGAACGCACACACGCACGGCACTATCATCTTGAAATTTACGAAGTCACCATAGGCATCTCGTCGTCGACGGGTCCATAGGTGCTTGAATGCCAAGGAGGGAGAGGGTAGCGGTTCCCGAGACGTTGAACGGTCAATGATGCATCCTCAATTACATGCAGAGGGAATAGAGCGAGCACGATGTGAATGCAACACAGTTTGGACTCTCATATAATAAAGGCACCCCACCACTCCAATCCATCTACTCCCAAGTCTCTGCGCAACACTGCTCACTCCAATCCAAGACCAAGTGACCAGAAGCCACAAGCACCTATGGAGGCGATGGACGCGAGCGGCAGTCGGCTATGCCAAATCATCGAAGGCGTCGGCCTGCGGCCCCGCACCGCGCAGCGTTTCCAGACGGTGCTGGCGACCGCAGGCATCGTAGCCCTCGCCGACGCCGGCTACGCCTCTCGCATGGACGACATGATGGTCAACTCCATCCGCAAGTTCACCGCCATCAAGAAGCGCGCGGACGACCTTGCCGTACTGCTCCAGCCCGCGCGCCCAGGCTCCTCATTGCCTGCCACCCTCATCGGCCTCCATGGTGACGAACTCTTTCAAGCCCTGGTGGCCCTGCAGGTGCCGGAGGTCGCGACGAAGAATGTGCACCTCGAGGCCGCGCTCGCCGCGCAACGCCTCGCCATGCAAGAAACCGTCGACCTGCACATCCACGTCTAAGAGGAAATCGTCTACATAGGCCACTATAAGGCAAGCGAGGACAGAAAGACGTTGGCCTTCTTCCAGCGACTGGAATCTTTGGACGCCATTGTTCAGAAGCACGTCGACCTGGCCACGAAAGCCGCTGCTACTTAGGCACCGTTCGGTGGGCCGGCGCCCTGAGTCGAGGAGGTGGACGTCGTCGATGGATGCATCTCTTCTTGCCTCCTGTAACCAGCACTGCATCGCCTCGCGGCCTTAATCTTTTATTAGTATAGTACTCCCTCCGTTCCCAAATATAAGTCTTTCTAAAGATTCCAGGAAGTGACTACTACATACGGAGCAAAATGAGTGAATCTACACTTTAAACTATGTCTACATACATTTGTATGCTGTATTCCATTTGAAATAGTATCTAAAAAGGCTTATATTTATGAACGGAGGGAGTATATGGCATTTTTATTCCAGTCGTAACGTTTTCCCTGTGAGGTGGGGCCACAGTTGAGCAAACCCACCCCGCCCACTGGGCGTCGGCCGAGTATAAAATTAGAAGAGAGAAACGAGGGAGGAGAGCTAGCTATAGCACGAACGCTGTTGTCAGATGGGACTCGTGTTTATAGAATAGGAGTACTGAGCACTCATGCCTTTTTTTAGGGAAAAATTAGTCGTATGTCTAGTACCACTAGTTGGGTGCATGCGACCTATAGCTGTCATCACTTTAGGTCTCCTTTTCGAACCACGGCTACGCTTCACAGTACATATTATTTCACGCATTTATCCTCCTATATGTAGTCCTAGGCTACTTCCACGTGTGCCCATTCGCCGACATGTGGGACATAGAGCATCTGGGTCGTAGTGCATGCACGACTCGGAGCATATGCCGGGGTACTTTACATTTCAGACCTCACGAATTACATGCAAACCCCCCGCAGAAGAATAAATAAATGAATGAATTACTACATGAAACCGGATTATTTTCATGGAAACCGGAGCACGTTCATTAAATTTTGGACATAACACATTTATAAAAAATGATCGGACCGAAACCAGTCTAAGGGCCTCTTTGATTCGCAGGATACTGAAAACACAGGAATGGGGAAAGTATGATGGCGATGAACCGAGACGAGGAGAACTCTAACTCAGTTAGAGGTTAGAGTTAGATTCTAACCCTGAACTAACTCTAAACCAAAGAGGTGTATGGATGGCAGGGTTAGATTGACAATAAATTCTCTATCTCAATCATTTGACTACTTTGGACCCTATTTCCTGCCGGATTTGGAGGGTGCTTGGATACGTTTTAGTTCCATGACTAAAAGTAGTGGGACTAAAACTTGCTAGCCTCACCCATGCTTGGATTCAAATACTAGAGACTAAAATCAAGTTAATGAGCATTTATTATCCTCCAAAACCTCCAATCCAGAACTCGCCTGTGTTAAAGGAGAGGAGTTAAATGAGGAGAGAGAGGACTAATCCACATTTTAGTAGGGGTACCCCTGACTAAATTTTTTTAGTCTCAAGACTAGTTTTAGCCCCTCTTTAGTCAGGGGTGCTTGGAACTTTAGCCTCTTAAAGAGGCTATTTTTAGTCAGACTAAAATAAGTCCCTTGGATCCAAGCACCCTCTTGGTGTGGCCGGCTCTTTGTGGCCACCTCCCGCTCACAATTGACATAAACGAACCATCTATACAAATCAAGCATGCAAAACATGATAATTTTTACTTTGTCCATACAAATGAGATATCCCACTTAAACATACAAGTCGTCAATCAAGCTTCACAAAATAAAAAAACACTTCATGAAACAAAGAATGAGCTAACTCATCACAGAAGTCATTCACGATAGGGAGGGAGCCCGGAGCCCCTCACATACCGAGGGAGGAGCTCGCCATCGTCGCTCTGGAGGAAGGCTCCGTAGAGCCCAAGCCCGTGGGAACCCCTCCGACGCCGGCCCTTGCGAGTTGCCGCCGACTGGGAACTTAATCTTTGGGCCTCTAGAAATAATGCAAGCCTGTAACTAGAATACCTAGAAAGGTGAACTGAATCTTTGGGCCTCTAGAAATAATGCAAGCCTGAAACTGAAATACCTAGAAAGGTGAACTGAATCTTTGGGCCTCTAGAAATAATGCAAGCCTGAAA